>NC_043021.1:18217007-18247007 GCF_006345805.1 Octopus sinensis | reverse complement strand
AATTCTTTTTTTATTTATTTATTTATTTATTTTTTTATTTTACTTGTTTCAGTCATTTGACTGCGGCCATGCTGGAGCACCGCCTTTAGTCGAGCAAATCGACCCCGGGACTTATTCTTTGTAAGCCCAGTACTTATTCTATCAGTCTCTTTTTGCCGAACCGCTAAGTGACGGGGACGTAAACACACCAGCATCGGTTGTCAAGCAATGCTAGGGGGACAAACACAGACACACAAACATACACACACATATATATATATATATATATATATACATATATACGACAGGCTTCTTTCAGTTTCCGTCTACCAAATCCACTCACAAGGCATTGGTCGGCCTGAGGCTATAGCAGAAGACACTTGCCCAAGATGCCACGCAGTGGGACTGAACCCGGAACCATGTGGTTGGTTAGCAAGCTACTTACCACACAGCCACTCCTGCACCTTTCCTCACTTTTTCATATTTTCTTTCTTTCTTTTTGTTTTCTTTTTCCAATTTTTTTCCACTTTTTCATTTTCCCTTGTTCTGTTCTTAAATACTTTAACATCTTTTAACTTGCTTTGATTTATTCCGTTACACTATTTCATCCTCTTCCTTTACCTCCTCAACGTCTCCTACCAACGGTGTGACCCTGCTATCTTTCTTTCTATACTTTACCTTTCTGACCTAGAGTGAAACAACACAAGATGTCACTAATATCCTTGATAAAATCCCTAATAATAGGGGTTACATATTCTGAGCTGAAACCCTTAGAGCCCAACATGCCCTACAATAATGACACTGGAATGATTATAGCTAGAAACAGCAGTCAAATGCCTTGTTCAATCAGCAACTCCTGCCAATATCATGAATTTTCTCAATCCATGCTGACTTAAAGACCAATCCATTGCCAACAATCATTAAAACAACTACAAAAACTATCACAACAATAATTACAACAATAAGCACAACAACAACAATCACCATGGGAAGAACAACTTCAAGGCCAACAAATAAGCAAGAGTTGATGAAATCAGCAGGAGTGGCTGTGTGGTAAGTAGCTTGCTAACCAACCACATGGTTCTGGGTTCAGTCCCACTGTGTGGCACCTTGGGCAAGTGTCTTCTGCTATAGCCCCGGGCCGATCAATGCCTTGTGAGTGGATTTGGTAGACGGAAACTGAAAGAAGCCCGTCGTATATATGTATATATATATGTGTGTGCGTGTATGTTTGTGTGTCTGTGTTTGTCCCCCTAGCATTGCTTGAAAACCAATGCTGGTGTGTTTACGTCCCCGTTACTTAGCGGTTCGGCAAAAGAGACCGATAGAATAAGTACTGGGCTTACAAAAGAATAAGTCCCGGGGTCGAGTTGCTCGATTAAAGGCGGTGCTCCAGCATGGCCGCAGTCAAATGACTGAAACAAGTAAAAGAGTAAAGAGTAAGAGTTTAACACACCAAACTTGGATATCCACTTGAGTGGATGGTCACACTCCACTCTGAGTGATAACAAACAGCCAAATGTTTTGTACCTTCATCCAGTCATATATGAATAACAGGAAGTGTTGTCATGAGCATTTACTGGACAAAGAAATGGACACAGGTTTACTGTTTGTAGGAATGGTGAGAGGAAGGAATAAGTCAACATTTTGTTATTGGTGTTTAGCCTTAAGTCAATTCTGATTGACCAAACAGTTGAAGGGTTCTAACCATGACCACCACACCCTATATTGGCCTACATTAGCTACAGTACCTTTCTTTTTTTTCTTTTTTTTTTTAAGATGGAAGGAAATGGTTTTCGTGAAATTTTGCTGCTATTTCTAGCAGGTTAAGTGCCAGTATAAAGGCTCCCTTGATGACTCATGGAAACTAACTTACCTGGTGTCATTGCTGGCAATATCAACAGTGATTTCTTGACCAGTCACATGAAGCATGCAGTGTGGGATTAAAGTTTTGATCAAAATCACAGTCACGTTCTGGACACAAATTCCAACATACTGTAAATATATGAAAACAAAATTATATTTTAGACAAACTAAATAAATATATTACTCTATATCAGTGGTTTTCAACCAGGGTTGCCTCGGAACTTTAGGGTTCCGCCAGTACAGTCCAGGGGTTCCGCAAGAAGTTACAAAAATGCTAAAATCGACAGTAATTTTTAAGTCACCTGTGCAGATATGTGTGCATAAGACAATTAAATTATTGCACAGGGGTTCCTCGAGCCAGTGGAATGTTTTCTTGGGGTTCCACTCCAGCAAAAAGGTTGAAAAGCACTGCTCTATATTGACACAGTGAGTCAATTGTTAATACTTTTATAAAGTTACAATGAATAGAAAGTTCTGCTAAATAGAAACGTCAAATGAAACATTTCCAGAGTTGCTTCCCATACTTTCTTATGGAAAAAATCATTTTGATTACGAACTGATGCTCTGTATTGCAACAAATAAACAAGGTAAAAATTTTATTATGTGTGTGTGTTGGGGGATGTCTTTCTTATTATCAGTAAAGTAGGACCCTAGGTATTTGAAGTCCCTAACCTCCTTGGGCTGAGTGCCTTTGTTGGAACAAACTGGCAGATGGATTTCATTATGTGTTCTTTGCACTGAAAAATGGACCCAACTTAAGCTGCAGCATTCTAAAGGGATGTTAAGAAGTCTTTTGCACAGCACACAGGTGATGCAGTGTGAGGGCAACATCATCATCACAGCATCACAGACAAGGTCACTTCTGCCTGATGGTGAGGCTATGCTTTGGATGGCATCAACACTCAAACTACGGATGTAGTCCACTGCAATCACAGAGAAAAAAAAGGAGGAAGGATGACTCCGAAAACGATTCTTACTCTCATTGAAAATTCTTTAGTTTGGTTGCTTGTGTTGTGCACAAGTCTTGATGGCTTTTTGTACATGATGTTGATGTCTTTGACAATCATCATCATCATCATCATCGTCGTTTAACGTCCGTTTTCCATACTAGCATGGGTTGGACGGTTCAACTGGGGTCTGGGAAGCCAGAAGGCTGCGCCAGGCCCAATCTGATCTGGCAGTGTTTCTACAGCTGGATGCCCTTCCTAATGCCAACCACTCCGTGAGTGTAGTGGGTGCTTCTTACGTGCCACCTGCACAGGTGCCAGACGAGGCTGGCAATGGCCATGCTCGGATGGTGCATTTTACGTGCCACCTGCACAGGTGCCAGATGAGGCTGGCAACGGCCACAATCGGATGGTGCATTTTATGTGCCACCGGCACGGAGGCCAGTCTTATCTGGAATACCATAGTCCAACAAGGATATGAAACATGGCCTTTCTATTGACATCATCAAACTGGTTGGAATGTGTTTGTGACTAAATTAAATAATTAATGATTAAGAGGCCCTTAGAAACTATTTAAGGCTTGGGCAGTCCTTAAAGCTCTTCAAGTCGTAGTAAGTTCTTAAAGAGGCCTGAAATGTTCTACATGGTTTCTAATGCATTAATATCCTGTATGACATTCGATTTACCTGCAGATACTTCCACTTCACAATAGTTGTTACTTAGACTCTGGTCAACCAACAGTCAAAAGCATTACAACCGTGACCATCCCATCTTTCAGAGATAGCTAAGTCTACATCTACTGTCCTACTTTGTTTATAATAATAATAATAATAATAATAATGAAATCATTGTATACAGTGCTCAGGTGCACCACAACTTGTCAGAAAGTGCATATAAAGTACATGCAGTAATGTAGAAATGTCTGGAAAGTGAACATGCTTGTGTGTGTATGGAGGGGAGAAAATCAAGTGCAGTGTTGGCGAATCTCAGGAAGCATGGAAGTTTTGAAGGATGCAGTGCTCCAACAACTAACAACCGATGCCGGCAGTTTGTTCCACGCTTCAGCAACTCTCAGCGTGAAAAAATGTTTCCTGACGTCATGGGAGCTGTGCTGTTTTCTTACTTTGTAAATATATCCACGGGTGTTAGATGGGTGGAGTTTGAAAAGGTGCTCAGAGTTATTGTTTGTGCGATGGTTGATAATTTTATGGGTGTCTGCCATAATGGTGGGGTTTGATTTGAGACATATTTGGTTGCTATTTCGGCCAGGTTGCATGACCACACATTTGCTTGTTAGCTTACAGTTGATTAATTAATTGGTGAAAAGAAGTGGGTGAGCACATGTAAAAAAAAAAAAGATCTCTGATTCATACGTAAATATCCAAAATTCTAGCAGACCATTCCAGTCTTTAACGCCATGGTAAAATGGATGTGAAACCACTTAGAAACAATTCCAGTAAGACCATTTGTGTTGCCAAGGTAACAGTTATAAATTATTTCGCATAATTTACATGCAGTTAATCAAATTTTTTCAAAACAATTTTAAGTAGTTGAAATTTTTTTTTGGTTTTGTTTAATTACAACAAAACATTAAATAGAAACATTCAAAATTAAAATATTAAAACAAATAGAAAAATCAAACTTTTTCTATAAAATAATAGATTGTTATTTCAATTCAGCACAGGGACAATTGTTTATTGGAGTTTGGTTAATTGATGATTTAGATAGAATATTTAGCTAAAAATATCAGACTTGATGCTTCTGAAAGAAGCCACCACCATCAATGCCATCACCATTATCGCCACCATGTCTTCAATTTGTTTTTATGTGTACGTAAGCTGCATGGTAAGAAGCTTGCTTGCCAACCACATGGCACCCAACCACTGCATGGCACCTTGGGCAAGTGTCTTCCACTATAGCCTCAAACTGACCAAAGCCTTGTGAGTGGATTTGGTAAACAGAAACTGAAAGAACCTTGTCGTGTGTGTGTGTGTGTATGTGTTTGTTCCCCACCAATGCTTGACAACCGGGGTCGGTATATTTATGTCCCTGTAATTTAGTGGTTCAGCAAAAGAACCCAGTAGAATAAGTAACAGGCTTCAACAAATAAGTACTAGGGGGTCAATTCATTTGAGTAAGATTTTTGAAGGCGGTGCCCCAGCATGGCCACAGTCAAATGACTGAAACAAGTAAAAGATAAAAGATACCTCTGTTTTTTTTTTTCCATGCTAAACCTGACTATTTTGGTCAATCTTAGCAACTGCCAATGATCCCACAACATACGACTGCCCCGCTTTGGCTGCTTGGTTGAAGGCACCTGGTCCAGTGGTTAGGTTGTTGCGCACTTGACTGTAAGATCATGGGTTCAATTCCTGGACTGGATAGTCATCATCATCATTGTTTAACATCTGCCTTCCATTCTGGCATGGCTCAGATGGTTTAACAGGAGCTGACCAGGCAGAAGACTGTACCAGACTTCTGTGGTGGCAGTTTTAACACTTTTTACAACTTGATGCCCTTCCTAACACTAACCACCACCCTGCAGAGTCGACTGATTGCATTTTACATGGCACCAGCACAGGTGAGGTCAGTTTTGGCATGGTTTTTACAGCTGGATGACTTTCTAAATGCCAACCACTTTACACTGTGGACTGGATGCTTTTTACATGGCACCAGCACAGGTGAGGTCAGTTTTGGCATGGTTTTTACAGCTGGATGACTTTCCAAATGCCAACCACTTTACACTGTGGACTGGATGCTTTTTACATGGCACCAGCACTGGCAGGGTCTCCAAGTAACTTGCAAAACAAAGAAGAATCTTTGAGAGGGGAGGGGGCATTGGAGGAGGTGATCTTGTGCCAGATGATGAAAGGTTAGCTTGTGACAGAGTACGTGTTGGGTTCTTAAGCAAACCACTTCAGTTTCCAGTGCTCCCGTCCACTCAGCTTTCAATGAGTAGCCATGTGACAGGCTGACATCCAATTCAGGAGCAATGTGATCTCGGTCAATTGCGCATCATGGAAACCAGGTAACTTGCTGTACTTTAGTTGTTGCTTGACATGTTAGAAATAGCAACAAAATCTCCCTCAGCACAAAGCCTGGCATCTTAAAGAAGAAAGGAAACACTGAATCATGTAGTTCCAGATATCCACTAAAAATAATCTTGGATGGTCATGGCTCATAAAAGGCTTGTTCATACAAGGTTGACTCATGCTGAACAACAACAACCAATGTGATTACCATTGTGCTTACATGTGGGAATGTCAGCACACCAAACATCCTGGCAGCAATGTTAATTTAAGAACATCTGCTGTTATTTCCAACAGAAAGAATTTCACCAAAAATACGAAAGCTCTCCAGAATTATTTCCGGTCTTTCTTAGATTGTAAGATGCCTGCTCAAGATACTTGTTTTGTCTTTTCTACTACTACTACTACTACTACTACCACTACTACTAAGAACAACAACCCTTTCTACTCTAGACACAAGGTCCATATTAGAAAGTGGTTGGTGGTGAGTGCAGTTGATTCAATCCATTCCAATGCTTGACCAGTACTCATTTTACTGACCCCAAAAGAACGAAATCAAAGTCAACCTTGGTGGAATTTGAGCCCAGAAGGTTTAAACCAGATGTTTTGCTGCAAAGCATTTTGTCCATTGTAGTAATAATTCTGCCCGGCTTGCCACCTTTTCTGCTAGCTCACTGCCTTTTTAATAATAATAATAATAATAATAATAATAATAATAATCTTTTCTACTATAGGCACAAGGCCTGAAACTTTGGGGGAGGGGACTAGTTGATTACATCGATCCAAATGTTCCACAGGTGCTTAATTTATCAACCCCAAAAGGATGAAAGGCAAAGTCGACCCCCAGCAGCATTTGAACCCAGAATGTAATGATGGGTGAAATACTGTTAAACATTTTGCCTGACATGGTAACAACTCTGCCAGCTTGCTGTCTTGATGATGATGATGATGAAAACTCTCCAGCTACAGTAATCAAGGATTGGAATGAGAATATATGTATTGATAGACATCTGCCCAACCCCTTCTCAATCAAAACCATTCATCATTATTTAGCGTCCGCCTTCCATGCTAGCATGGGTTGGACGGTTCAACTGGGGTCTGGGAAGCCAGAAGGCTGCACCAGGCCCAGTCTGATCTGGCAATCTTTCTACGGCTGGATGCCCTTCCTAACGCCAACCACTCCGTGAGTGCAGTGGGTGCTTTTTACGTGCCAGAGGGGGCTGGCAAACGGCCACGGTTGGATGGTGCTTTTTATGTGCCACCGGCTCGGGGGCCAGGCGAGGCTGGCAATGGCCACGATCGGATGGTGCTTTTTACGTGCCACCGGCACGGGTGCCAGATGACGCTGGCAACGGCCATGATCAGATGGTGCTCTTTACGTGCCACCGGCATGGGGGTCAGACGAGGCTGGCAACGGCCACGATCGGATGGTGCTTTTCATGTGCCACCGGCATGGAGGCCTGTCGGGGCAGTGCTGGCAACGGCCACGTTTGGATGGTTCGCTTACGTGCCACTGGCACTGGTATCACAGCTACAATTTCCGTCTGAAAGAAAGCAAAGAAAGTGACAAAGAGTTTCCCCACTACCTTCTTGCAGCTCATAGCAGGACTACTAATTAGTGAAATATGTGTTAATTATAGTTTTCCCAATAACTTACAATGGTGAGGCTGCATGTACTTCATGGTACCTATTAGATCACGATTGACAGAGTCAGCAAGAGTTAAGTGCATTGACCATCATCATCATCATTGTTCGACCGTGGTCGAGACAATGGAATTTACCATGCTACGCCAGACTTCACGGTCCATCATAGCATTACAGAGGTCCTGTTGCTGGATGCCTGTATCCCTGGAGACCACAAACACAGCACAGTGGAAGAAATAAGATAACCTAATAAATACTCTACAAATTTACCTGAAGCTTTATATATCTCCTTCTTCCTCAACACTCCAAATACATGTAACAATATTTTATTAGAAAGAAGGAAATGCATCAAGAGAAGTGTACAATTTGAAGTGGTACTCACTTGACAAATGCTCAAAATACGAGCTAGCTTTACTTCATCAATGTTGGGTGGTGTAGAGTGAGAAACTCGCGGCTTTCGGGGACGTCGTGGCTCTATGTCACCAGAAATATCCACTTGGATTCGGATGTCGGTGGCACAAACAACCAGAAGTTTCCTGCAGAAGAAATACAAAAGCAACTGAGATTCACATACCATACTACATCAGACATTAGAGCTGATAACTTTATAATTATCTGTGGAGATAAAGAATTAGATAAATAATATTCCACATCTTTTGCAGAGTTGAGATTACATTACCCTTTAGCATATAAACTGGCCCACATCTGGTCCAAAATTTCTACCTGTTTTAAATACAAACTAGCCAGATCCAGTCTCTCACACCTACCCTACAATATCATTCTAAAAAGAAATATTCACATCATCAAAATCACGAAGTTATGAAATGATGTGTGATTGATTCAAAACAATGTGGATAAATAAGAATTACATTTAGCAGAATAATCTGAATGCTAAAGGGTTAAGTTGAAGATATTCATTGTTTGGAGGGAGGGAGAGAGAGAGAGAGAATTTCTTTATTCACCTTTAGGTTGAGAAAAAGAGAGGACAATATGGGGACAGACAAAACAAACGTTGGGGTCAGGGTATTGAATGAGACGAAACGTATGAATAAACAAACAATAATTAAAATATATACAATTAAATGAGAATGAGTGATTAACAAAAAATGAAGAGGAGGACGCGGTTGACCCCACAAACCACATACTCACACTGAAGACTTTGCTTTCTCCTTTTTTCCATTCTTGATTAAACGGGTCCTTTCACTCGCAACATACTTGCTATATATTTCCATCGTTTACGAAACACACTTTGCGACAGGCATTTCTTCTCCAGCCTTATTTTCCGTTTCATGTGGAAAACGTTAAAGTCGATTAGCTCGAGACTGGAGATAAACATGCCTGTTGCAATTCGAGAGTTGAAATCATGGATTAGTATGGTTGAGTCAGACAGTGAATCAATATATCTGGTCTTTTCATATATATAGAGCCCACTCATGGAATCAGAACTTATTGATTACTTCTGGCTTGAGTGGCTGTGATTGTTGAGTGTGAGGGATTCACTGGGTTGGAGTCCGTTAAACTCACCTCCAGAACAACACTGACACAAATACATTTAGACACCTGCCTCTCATAAAATTTACCGAAGAGAAACATCATCTCTTCTCTCATCTTCCTCTTCAACTGGTTTAAACTGGTTGTGTGTATACTCACACACACACACATACACAAGAGAGAGAGAGAGAAACTTGTGTGGAAGCATATCACCTATACAAACATGTATGTACATGTGTTTGTATATTTATATACATATGAGGCGCAGGAGTGGCTGTGTGGTAAGTAGCTTGCTTACCAACCACATGGTTCCGAGTTCAGTCCCACTGCATGGCACCTTGGGCAAGTGTCTTCTACTATAGCCTTGGGCCGACCAAAGCCTTGTGAGTGGATTTGGTAGACGGAAACTGAAAGAAGCCTGTCATGTATATGTATATATATATATATATATGTGTGTGTGTGTGTGTTTGTGTGTCTGTGTTTGTTCTCCCAACATCGCTTGACAACCGATGCTGGTGTGTTTACGTCCCCGTAACTTAGCGGTTCTGGAAAAGAGACCGATAGAATAAGTACTGGGCTTACAAAGAATAAGTCCTGGGGTCGATTTGCTCGACTAAAGGCGGTGCTCCAGCATGGCCGCAGTCAAATGACTGAAACACGTTAAAGAGAAAGAGAGAATGTGCATACACACACACACACATGAATGCTTATGTATGTGTGTAATTAGGCATGTATACATTTATTTTTTTTTTTTGACCCCCCTTCGGTCAGACACTGACCATGGGTTTGCACCTAGAGAGTTACCCTCAGAGGCACAAGTCTGGGCAAGGTTGTTTTATGGAAGACCAGCAGTCGCCCATGCATACCGGTCTCCCCTCTCCACATCACTGATGTTGTCCAAGGGAAAGACAAAGGGGCCGATACAGCTTGGCACCTGTGACGTCGCAACTCATTTCTACAGCTGAGTGAACTGGAGCAACGTGAAATAAAGTGTGTTGCTCAAGAACACAACACGCAGCCCAGTCCGGGATTCGAGCTCACAATCTCACGATCGTAAGCTCGACGCTCTAACCACTGAGCCACACGTCTTCATTCATATATTTATACACACAATTATATATTTATACATGTTCACACCCATCTACCCAGTTCTGATTACAAAGTTCAATCAACCTAAGGTGCTGCATAGTGAAATTCAAACCAGAGACTCTTAACTACCCAGTTGGTCATGCCAGCAGCCGAACGACATAAATCACTTTATAGTGCACTTCGGCACTATGAGAGAAGAATTGCTCCTCGTTGGTGGTACCTGTTGCCAGCCAGGCAGACAGAAGTGGAGGCGGTTGGGGGTGGGGGGCTGCTTTGAAAATTAAGAATCCTGAGGCAATAGTGGAAGCTTATGAACGAGTGACTCTTCAGTTGAATCTCTGGTATCCTCACCATTTAATGAGCCTGCAGCATTTTCAAGAAAAACATTTTGAAAACAAACAAAAAAAATACATAAAAAAGTAAATAAAAAACCACTTTGTCAGAATCCCTGTTGTGTGAGAGAGAGAGAGTGGGTGTGAGAGAGAGAGTGAGTGAATGAGAGAGAGTGAGTGAGTGTGAGAGAGTGAATGAGAGAGAGTGAGTGAGTGAATGAGAGTGAGTATGTGAGAGAGTGAGTGTGAGAGAGAGTGAGTGAGAGAGAAGGAGAGAGAGGGAGAGAGAGAGACTGTGTGAGAGAGAGAGTGAAAGAGAGAGAGGGGGAGAGAGAGGGAGAGAGAGAGAGAGGGGGAGAGAGAGAGGGAGAGAGAGAGAGACAGACAGACAGACAGAGGGAGGGAGGGAGCATGCAGGAGACAGCTCTTTAGCTGCAAGAAATATTGCTGAGAAATTAGAGAGGCAGATATTACCGAGGAAAGTATTAACGAGAAGATAACGACGAAACACTATTATTGAGCAAAATATTAGCCAATTAAATGCTGACAGACTGAAGACTGATGATGGAATCAAGTTTTTATCTGTGGCAATCTAAGAGAGAAAGTGTGGCGGCAGATCAAAGCCATGAATAACATGATGAAGCCAACCAAACATAAATGGGTAAAGTTAATATTGTTGTTGCTAAACTGATGACCACATCAAAGCTTTCATTTCTATTTCCAGCCATAGTTTACTGATATACTACTGATGTATAATGTAATAGATATATAGAGCGTTGTTAAGTGCAGTGTGCTGAGCTTGGTAGAGAAAGAATTTTGTGGAAATTATTGGTGAGTGTCAGAAATTTGTTCTTCAGAACAACACATTCAACTGCAAATTTTATGGAAATCTTCAAAAACAATTTTGCTACATGTAGAATGGCATAATAGTGTACACACACACACACACATACATACATAGATAGGTAGGTAAATAGATTAATTTTCTATCTCTTCACACACACACACACACACAGATAGATAGGTAGGCAGGTGGATAGGTAGATAGATAGATAGATAGATAGATAGATAGATAGATAGATAGATAGGTAGGTAGGTAGGTAGGTAGGTAGGTAAGGCGGTGAGCAGGCAGAAACGTTAGCATGCCGGCCGAAATACTTTGCGGTATTTCGTCCACCGCTACATTCTGAGTTCAAATTCCGCCGAGGTCGACTTTGCCTTTCATCCTTTCGGGGTCGATAAATTAAGTACCAGTTGTGTACTGGAGTCGATATAATCGACTTAATCCCCTTGTTTGTCCCCTCTATGTTTAGCCCCTTGTGGGTAGTAAAGAAATAGGTAGGTAGGCAGCTAGGCAGCTAGGTAGAGAGATTAAATCAACTATGTTACTACAAAGCTCACTTTGTAACCATGTGGTTTGGGGTTCAGTCCCACTGTACAGCACCTTGAACAAGTGTTTTCTACTATACAACTGGGTCAACCAATGCCCTGTGAGAGAATATGGTAGACTAGACATAAGTTTCATAAACTACAAAATATAAATATCCACACCACCACACTTGAAACATACCTGTTATAAATCTTCATCTCGATTTCAATGTAGATGAAGGTATTTAGAATGCTCAAACTTATTTCTGCAAATGTGCTAAGCACTGATGCTTATCATAGTTTAATCAAAAAGTGTAGGAGCAAGGTAAATGTAGTAAAAATAGGGGTAGGGGTTGGTGGGGGCCCCATATAAGCAGCCCTTCAGAAATTGAGCCTCCTTACAATTCATGGTATGAAATTCATTGTCATTGCTCTGATTTGGTCATCAATGCCATGTATGTAGTTTAAAATGAAGTAAAAATGGGGTGCTCAGTGGGGCCCCAATTAGGTGGCCCTTAAAAAAAAATAGACCCCCTTAGGACATTCCCTGGGATTAGGGGAATCACTGGTTTGAGTTTCGTTGTCCTTGCACCAAAAGTCTAGGAGAAGTTAACGAACATAAAAACATAAGAGACAGAGAAACATCACTCAACTTTATAATAGAACAGAAACTGTGAGGAAGACCAACGTATATTTATATAAATATATGCGCATGGCGTTAGGAAGGGCATCCAGCCATAGAAAAACATGCCAAATCAGATTGGAGCCCGGTGCAACCTTCCAGCATGCCAGCCCAGTCAAACGGTCCAACCCATGCCAGCATGGACAACGGACGTTAAATGATGATGTGCATGTGTTTATCTCCTGCTTCCACTTCACAACCAGTATTAGTTTGTTTACGTCTCTGTACCTTAGCAGTTTAGAAAAAGGGACCGATAGAATAAGTGCTAGACTGAAAAATGAGGACTGGGGCTGATTTCTGTGATGAAAACTTTCCAAGTAGAGTGCCCAGCATTGCTGCAGTTCAAAGATTGAAACAATTAAAAAATAAAGAAAGGTGTGTGTGTGTGTGTGTGTGTGTGTGTGTGTGTGTGCATGCGTGCACATATGCATGCGTGCACATATGCATGCATGAAAATCATAACGATGGTCATCTTGCATGAGGTAAAGGATTCCCACTTGATGACAGTTGGTAGCAAAGATGTCTGTCCTTCATGTAGTCAGAAAAAAACTTCTACAATAACACCCCAGTTGTGTGGTAACCACTTGGAATTAAGTAGCTGCTGTTATTTAGCCCAGATTAACCTTCAGTCATCAACACCAACTGGTGAAACTTTTGCAGAAATCTTTAACCCACGCATGCCATCCATCTTGGTCCTGCATTAGTTGAAGGAGGTCTTTGGGAAGGCATCCTGGGTCTCTGATCAGTTGATCTACAAATGTTGCATTCAGATGACCTGCACAAGTACAGCTATGCTACAGCATCCAAATGGTGACCCTTCAGTAATTTTTTTTAAGGCTGTGTGTATACAGAACTACATTATCTAATGTGCCTGTTTCCTTTTAAGACTGGATCAGACATGATTTCAAAGAGATTTCAAAACTATCAGAAGCAGGTGAAGTGACCAAGTGTAGGTCTTTCCTCATATTGCCACATGTGAGATTTCATAGCCATGGGCTTTATGGTTGAAGGTGATTTTTTTTTTTCCAGTCCTGATGAAGTAGACAGGCATAGCAGCAAAGACCAATCCAACCATGACTATACTGCTTTATCTTTTGAAATTGAGTACTCAAGACATCATTATCTAATGTGCCCTTTTATTAGGCAGTAGAGAGTGGTTTGAGGAGGGGAGATTTTGCTGCTGTTTCTAGCAGCTTGATTTGCAAGGGGGACATATTTGGGAGGATATTCTCAGTCAACCACTTCACTAAGTCAGAAGAGACAGTTGCAGCCATGGTCAACTGACTTAAAGTACAAGAGGTGCAGTTGAATGGTTTGGTTTCAATAAGGTGCTAATCAGACACTGCTATATGTGTATGTGTGTGAGAGAGAGAGAGAGCAGAGGCTGTGATTGTAGAGTAAAGATTGGTTATGGAGGTAACAAAGAGATCAAGAGTACACAAGTCAGAAATGCCAGAAAGAGGTACAATTATGCCAGAAAGAGGTACAATTATGCCAGACAGAGGTACAATTGATGCATCTCCCTAATGTGACAAGTGCAGAAGTAGTTAGCTAGAAAGAAGTGCCTATACCTGGCATTCATCAATCTGGAAAAGGTTTTTGACCGGCTTTCCACACTCTGTAATTTTTTCTAAGAGCAGATGAATGGCTTGTGAAGGCTGGACAAGTTATGCAGAGAAGCACAGTCATCAAGGTGACAGTCCACAATGGGTTCAGTGAAATATGTACCCTCAACATAATTCTGAAGGAGAATCAGCATAACACATTATGTAACAAGGTTGCTCTTCTTTGAATTACAAATACAATTTGTACAGCAGGCTTCCATACAGTTTCTGTCAATCTAATTTCACTCACAAGATATGGGTCGACCTGTGGAGGCACAAACACATAGGCCTCATGCACACAAGTATATATATACATATATGATGGACTTCTCTCAGTTTTCATCAACCAAATCCATTCAGAAGACTATGGTACTCAGGGTTACAATAGAAGACATTTGCCCAATGTGCCATGCAGTGGGACTAAACACCTAAGCATGTGTTAGCCACACAGCCTCTGTGTGTGTGTGTGTGTGTGTGTGCTTGTGAGTGTCCTTACAAATTTAGTTAAGTCTAGCTATTTTACCATCAACATAGGCGCAGGAGTGGCTGTGTGGTAAGTAGCTTGCTTACATGGTTCCGGGTTCAGTCCCACTGCGTAGCACCTTGGGAAAGTGTCTTCTACTATAGCCTCGGGCCGACCAAAGCCCTGTGAGTAGATTTGGTAGACAGAAACTGAAAGAAGCCCATTGTATATATGTGTGTATATATATATATATATATGTGTGTGTGTGTGTGTGTGAGCATGTTTGCGTGTCTGTGTTTGTCCCCCTAGCATTGCTTGACAACCGATGCTGGTGTGTTTACGTCCCCGTCACTTAGCGGTTCGGCAAAAAGAGACCGATAGAATAAGTACAGGGCCTACAAAAAGAATAAGTCCTGGGGTCGAGTTGCTCGATTAAAGGCGGTGCTCCAGCATGGCCGGCCGCAGTCAAAATGACTGAAACAAGTAAAAGAGTAAAACAACATTAGGTCGGTGATGCCAGTCAGTAAGAGAGGTAAGGAGAAGAAGAAGGAATCAACAGAAGAAATGTAATTTGTGCGGATGCGGAGTTGCTGTCCTGTGTGAGAGGCATTGCAGAAAAGGCTAAAAGGAGGTCATCACAAGTTGGATGAAAGCGATAAGATACTGGGCTTGGCACTGAACTGGAGCTGGCTCCAAATTAACACAAACAGATTTATCTCCCTTACGCTACAAACTTACCATATTAGGCGGTGGTTACACATCCACACTTACACATTTATTCATTCATTCAATCACTGGTGTTGCTTGCTGTAACCATCACCAGCTGCCTGTCAGATGGAAAAAACAGTCACAAGGTAAAGGAAGCTGTAAAGAGGACAATTATCTCCCTTTACTGTAAATACAGCCATTAAGAGGAACATTAACGAACCAGACATTGATTTATTATTACACATACAATCTTCTGTCAGAATGTGACTGTTGAACACACACACACACACACACACACACCTGGTACAGCTCTAATATCAACAGTTTATATTATCAGTCTCTAAAGTGTGTGTGTGAGTGTGTGTGTGCACGTTGCATGATTACCCTCTGATGTGTGTGTGTGTATGTGAGTGTGTGTGTGTGTGTGTTGGGATAGGAATTAACTGTAGATGTAACAAGAATATTTCTCTATGCTAGATTCTATAAAAGAATAAGAGACTTAATGAAATAGGAAATATTCAAAATTCAAAGAAACATTATATGAAAAAATAAAAATTTAGAATGACACATGAAAAATAATCGTATAGGTGCAGGAGTGGCTGTGTGGTAAGTAGCTTGCTTACCAACCACATGGTTCCGGGTTCAGTCCCACTGCGTGGCATCTTGGGAAAGTGTCTTCTACTATAGCCTCGGGCCGACCAATGATAGATGGAAACTGAAAGAAGCCCGTTGTATATATGTATATATGTGTGTATATATATATATATATAATAATATATATATATATATATATATATATATATATATATGTGTGTGTGTGTTTGTGTGTCTGTGTTTGTCCCCCAAGCATTGCTTGACAACTGATGCTGGTGTGTTTACGTCGCCGTCACTTAGCGGTTTGGCAAAAGAGAGCAATAGAATGAGTACTGGGCTTACAAAGAATAAGTCCCAGGGTCGATTTGTTCGACTAAAGGCGGTGCTCCAGCATGGCCACAGTCAAATGACTGAAACAAGTAAAAGAGTAAAAGAGAGTAAAGAGTATATTACATTCCTTAAAACACACACAAATATAAATATATATATATATATATAGGGAGAATTCTTAAAAAAACAAAAGATGAAGACAGGTGGTGTAGACAACAAACAGATGTATTAGTATAATGCTAGGGAAGTGAAACAGTCTTTAACATTCCGGGCCTACGCTCTTCCACAGAAAGAAACAAGGAGAGAATAAAGAATGTGTAGTGGCTAGCGATCTATCATGGCAAATTTAAACCATATATATATATACATATATATATATATATATATAATATATATACAACAAGCAGGTGTATTTAATGCTTGGGAAAAATGGAAAAGTCTTTGAGACTTCGAGCCTACATATATCCTTCCCTTAGAGGCAGATCTACGACTCTAGTTGAAAGGTGTATAAGACTTATATATACACACTTCACCTTTATCATTGTGTATTGAAACCACTGTATATAGAAACTAGAAGCACTCAATACTGGTCATCTTGAGCCTCTTAATCTGAGAAGATTTGCAAGGTCTGTATGGATGATGACATTTCTCCTCAATAATTACTCACACATCAGGACAAGAGCATAAAGTTGGCGGAAGAGCCTGTCAATTACATCAACTCCAGTAATTGACTGGTCCTTCATTTCATTGACCATGAAAGGCTAAATCAGTGAGATTTTGAATTCAGAGCATAATAACAGAGTGAACTAAACACCATAAGGTAATTACGTTAATTAGCCAATGAAATATAATTTACCTTTCTACAAAGGTACCATTAAATATAGTAAGATTATTTCTTAACCTCAAATATATATATATCCCTAGTTTATTCCATCCTCATACTCTCATGAAAAAGCATCCACTCTCTTCCTCTCCCATCATCCACCATCCTCAGCTGTTCCTTTTGTTCCTTCTGAGCTTGTTCTAAAACCTCATCACTACTTTTCTTTTATCGCCTTCAGCCAAATACCTCCTCTAGAGTAATACAACTGTGCTTGTCCCGCTATCATCCCTTAGCCTTTTGACATCTAGCATACAGCTACTCATCTTCACCCTCCCCTCCCAAATACTTCTTCATAGAGGGAGCTTCTCCTTCTTTTCTTTCTCTGTTCTTTTCTGTCATGCAAGCTATAAGGCAACCTCACTAGTGCTGGTGGTACAAGAAAAGCACCCAGTACACCTTGTAAAGTGGTCAGCATAAGAAAGGCATCCAGTCATAGAAACCATGCCAAAACAGACAACTGGAGCCAGACACAGCCCTGAAACTCCCCACTTCCCTGTCAAACCATCCTATCCATGCCAGTATGGAAAGCAGGCATTAAAATGATAATTTTTGATATACACTCACACATACACACTTTCTTTTTCAATAAAGAACTCTGGCCCAGAATTATTAAATTTTAGTAATGTTTGCTAAATTGACAACTTAATGATGCCTTTCATATTTTTCATGCAACAGACTTAATAGTCCACAGAATTCGCAGGTCACCCTTCAATGAGATATTCAGTATAGCTAGACCATATACGTCGTACCACCCCCAGCTCTGCTAACATAACACATGTTGATTGAAGATGGACCTTTTCTTAAAATATACAAATAAAGAGAGTTAGAACATGGACTTGATATATTAAAAAAGGTGAACCTTCAATTCAATATAGAAATGTATAGAGTTGAAACATAGGCATAGGAGTGGCTGTGTGGTAAGTAGCTTGCTTACCAACCACATGGATCCGGGTTCAGTCCCACTGCGTGGCACCTTGGGCAAGTGTCTTCTGCTGTAGCCTCGGGCCGACCAAAGCCTTGTGAGTGGATTTGGTAGACGGAAATTGGAAGAAGCCCGTTGTATAAATGTATATATATATGTATGTGTGTGTGTTTGTGTGTCTGTGTTTGTCCCCCTAGCATTGCTTGACAACCGATGCTGGTGTGTTTATGTCCCCGTCACTTAGCGGTTCGGCAAAAGAGACCGATAGAATAAATACTGGGCTTACAAAAGAATAAGTCCCGGGGTTGAGTTGCTCGATTAAAGGCGGTGCTCCAGCATGGCCGCAGTCAAATGACTGAAACAAGTAAAAGAGTAAAAAAAGAGAGAATGTGCTTCGCATATAAACAGTACAGAACAGAGTACTGAATGCAGAAACAAAGCTTGACCATGGACTTTATATACAGTAAGAGAGGTGAACCGTGTATTTTACAGAGCGTTGGAACAATGCACTCTATGTATAAACAAAGCTGCACTTTATAATTGATATATAAATATAGAGAGATGGGCCATATAGTTAATAAATAAATACATAGAGCTGATCTATGTATTTAATGTATGAATAAAATGGACCATATAGTTAATAAATAACTGGGGAACTGGGCCATGTATTTAATATGCAGATATGGATAATGTACGTAATATACAAATATATTGATAAAAAAATGTACTAACTTGGAAATTGATTAAGTCTAACCATTTTCTGTTTTGCTTTGTAATCATTGATAAAATATTTAAACTCCTTTGCTTCAATATTCTATGAGAGATATCTAAATGGCGAGATAGTCATTGGAACAATCAATCGCACAAACTAGGTAGACAAAGCAATCAGAGAGGTACCTAATGATTTAGCGGCTCAATGCATTGTCAATACATTGACAAAAGAGGGCTAATACAGAAATAGGGAGTTAATGATGGGAGAGATGATGATAGGGGAGGGCTAACATAGAATTTGGGAGATGATGATGGGGAAAGGCCAATATGGAAGATAACGATGATGGGAGAGGGCTAACATGAAAGTGGGAAGATGATAGTTGGGGGAGGGCAAACATGAAAGTCAGAAGATGAGGATCAGGAAAGGCTAATATGGAAAACGCTGATGATGATGATGAGAGAGGGATAACATGAAAGTGTGAAGATGACCATGAAAAGGGCTAACATTCCAAACATTTATCCCAGTGGTTCTCAACCATTTTTTCCCTATCAACCATCATAACCATAAAAAAAGAAATCCTACAGTATTTTTATAAATATTACTAGGAATTGCATTAAAAAAATTGAAATATTTTGTGTATTGTAGAAGTGTAACCAGTTTATTGCACATAATCTTTAACAACAAAATCTTATATGGACCCCCACCCCACCCAGCAAGGGCCATATGGACCCCGGTTGAGAATCACTGATTTATCCTATAAACATTTTAATTCATCCATCATCTTATTTCTTCCTCTAAGAGACTTTTTAATATTCCTTATAAACAAATTATTGTTTCTTGTCAATAGATGCAGAGAAGCAGTCTTTCAAGTTGAAGGAGGAAGGAGAATAGGAAGCTGTGAGGTTCATGCCTTTCCCCAACAGCGTAAATGAAGTGAGACAGTTTTATCTAGGAAGTGAAAGAAAACAGCTGACTCAACTCTCTTGCTTCGAGAAGTTCACCTGAACTCCAACTTATTGAATATCAATCAATCGATAAACACATTTTTTTAATTGATTTTCCCAAATTGTTGTGTTTTTAAACAAAATTGGAATTCTCAACAGAAAATAATCGTGTAATTGCTAAACTGAATACTGCTGCTACAAGTGGTGGTGGTGGTGGTGGTAGTTTTTCAAATTTTGGCACAAGGCCAGCAATTTTATGGAAAGAGGGTTAGTCAATTTCGTCAACCCCAGTACTTGACTGGTACTTTGTTTTATTGAACCCAAAAGGATGAAAGCAAAGTTGACCTCAGAGGCATTTGAACTCTGAACGTAAAGCCAGAAGTGCTATAAACCATTTTGTCTAGTATGCTTGTTTGCCGCCTTAATATTAATAATAATAATAACAACAACAATAATGATGATGATAGTCCTTTCTGCTGTAGGCACAAGGCCTAAAATTTGGGAGAGGAGACTAGTCGATTATATTGACCCCAGTGTTTTACTGGTACTTAGTTTTATTGACCCTGAAAGGATGAAAGGCAGGGTCAAATATTACTATAGGCACAATGCCTGAAATTTTTGAAGGGAAGGAATTAGTTAATTACATCAACCCCCAGTAATCAGTTTTTACTTATTTCAGGCAAGGTCAACCTCAGCAAAATAATAATAATAATAGTTTCAATTTTTGGCATAAAGCCAGCAACTCTCTGGAGTTGAAAGCCAAAGTTGGTCCTGAAGAAACTCTAACCTAGAATTTAATGAATCAGAAGAATTATCACAAATCATTTTCTTTTTTTTTTTTTTCTTTTCTGATGCTCTGATAATTCTGCTAGCTAACTACCTTTCATAATTATTTCAAATTTTGGTATAAAGCTAGCAGTTTTAGGTGGCAAGGACCAGTCAATTACTTCAACCCCATTTCGTGACTGGTAGTTTATTTTATCAACTCCAAGAAAATGAAATGACTTTAGTGTGATTTGAACTCAAAATGTAAGGAGTTGGAAGAAGTACTGCAAAGCATTTACTTCAGTGCTCTAATAGGCCTTTCATTTCTCATTGCCCTTAACTGTTTCTAAATTCGGTGCAAAGCCAGAAACTTGAAGGAAGAGGTTTAATCAATTATGTTAATAATCCCAGTACATGGCAGGGACTTTATCAAAAGAATGAAAGGAAAAATTGGCCTTGGTAGGATTTGAACTCAGAGCACAAACAGCTGGAACAAATACTGCAAAACATTCTGTCCAGTACACTAACAATTAATAATAATACAATCCTTTCTACTATATGCACGAGGACTGAAATTTGAGGGTGGGGCTAGTTGATTACATCAACCCCAGTGCTTGACTGGTACTTAAATTTTTCAACTCTGAAAGGATGAAAGGCAAAAATCAACCTCGGTGGAATTTGGGCTCAGATGTAAAGATGGACAAAATACTGCTAAGCATTTCATCCAGCATGCCAACAATTCTGCCAGTTCCCCCACCTTAATTAATTAATTAATGATAATGACAATGATTTCTAATTCAGGTACAAGGTCAGTAACTCAGAGGGGAGTGGTACTTAACTGGTACTTTATTTTATCAACCTTGGAAAGATGAAAAGCAAAGTTGAACTGAGAACATAAAGAGCTTAAGGAAATACAACAAAGCATTTTGTCCAAGGTTGTGCCATCTCATGGCCCTTGATTTCTGATGGAGGCACAAGGCCAGAAATCTTGAAGGAGAAATTTCACCAATGCCATCAACTTCAGTACTTTATTTAGTCGATCTCAGAGGAATGAAAGGTAAAGTTAATCTCAGTAGGTTTTGAACTCAGAATGTAAAGAGCTGGAAAGAGGAATTTTTCTCACACCTTAACAATTTGGCCAAACCAGCACCGATATGACACCTGTTTCTACAAGGTCTGAAATTTCTGAGGGGGCAGTAGTCAAACTGATACTGGTATTTGATTGGGATCTTCTTTACCCCTGCTCCCCCCACACTACTCCCCACAACCCAGAGAGATGAAAGGCAGTGCTGATCTCAGCAAGATTTGAAAACAGAATGTAAAAATCCCATTGCCAATCCACCACTCTGTAACACCACCACCACCACCACCACCAACACGACCACCACCTCTGTTAAGTCTAATACCATTTTCTGTTTCAACTGTCACTGCTGCCATTGCTGCTAATAGTACTAAAATTAAATGCTAATTTCTAAAGAGACTTTAGTTTGAAAGTCATCACTGCTACTTCCACTACCACCTCTCTGCTAAGTTTAATACCATTTTGTTACAATTGCTGCTACTACTACTACAACCACCACCACTAGCAGCAGCAGCAAAGTAAAAGTTTGATTTGAACAAGTTTTTAACAATCACAAAATAACATTAAGCCGGTTGGTTACCATGACAAACAAAAAAGAACCACTTCTCCAGTCAGAATTGGAGTAGCAATATTAACATTTACTTAGTTAAAAGGTTAACAACCTGTTTCTCTCGTTAACATTGATGTCACTGTATTAATTAGCTCTACTAATAAAAACTGTACAAGAAAAGCAGGTGTTGATACAGAATGCATTGTACACAGGTGTGTGTTGGAAGTTATTAACCAAACACTCTCTGCATAATACACCGGACTCGATTTGCCCCACTCCAGACCCTTCAGACACTCCAAATCCACAGCCTATAATACTCAGCTTGTCCCCACTCCAGTTTCTATGCACCTCTCCACCACACATTCACAGGTCAGTGACTTCAGAATTTTTAAATAATTTACTCTCCAAATGCCAATAACCAAAAGCATGTGATGGATTAAATGCTCAACGATCCCCTTATTGAATAACTCCATTCCAATTATTACCCGTTACACTCCAACAACACACACACATACACACACACACACACACAATATTTACTATAAATAAAATATCTCAATTGTAATCCATAAGTTATCAATGAATGGATAAACGTCAGAGATGAGTTATTAACAAGGTTTATAACTTTTGGGACTATTAACAGAATCATTAACAATGTAATAAACATTAATATCTACATCTTTACATCTAGCAGTTACAGTTTGATGTATGACATAAATGTGGCAATGACTTCAGTGATAAAAATGCTATTCCTCTCAGTTCAGAAATAGAGATCCTTAGTTCAAATCCAGGCTGGTACTTTGAATAACACATCCCAAAATAAGATATCTAATGATGAATGAGACCAAAGTGTTTGAATGGGGGGGGGGGTGTATTGGTTTTGAATGTTGACACAAGGTTACCTTTCAGGGGAGGGCCTAAGCTGATCAGATTTACCCCAGTGCCCAATTGGTACTTATTTTATCGACCCTGAAAGGATAAAAGGTAAAGTTGGCTTTGGTGCAATTTGAACTCAGCACATAAAGGCAGACAAACATGCTGCTAAGCATTTTGCCGGGTGTTCTAACGATTCTGCCAGCTCACCACCTTTTTCTTTCTTTACTACCCACAAGGGGCTAAGCAGAGAGAGGACAAACAAGGACAGACAAACAGATTCAGTCGATTATATCGACCCCAGTGCATAACTGGTACTTATTTAATCGACCCCGAAAGGATGAAAGGCAAAGTCAACCTCGGCAGAATTTGATCTCAGAACGTAGCGGCAGACGAAATACCTATTTTTTTACTACCCACAAGGGGCTAAACACAGAGAGGACAAACAAAGATAGACAAACGGATTAAGTCGATTATATCGACCCCAGTGTTTTACTGGTACTTATTTAATCGACCCCGAAAGGATGAAAGGCAAAGTCGACCTTGGCAGAATTTGATCTCAGAACGTAGCGGCAGACGAAATACTTATTATTTTACTACCCACAAGGGGCTAAACACAGAGAGGACAAACAAAGACAGACAAACGGATTAAGTCGATTATATTGACCCCAGTGTTTTACTGGTACTTATTTAATCGACCCCGAAAGGATGAAAGGCAAAGTCGACCTCGGCAGAATTTGAACACAGAACGTTGCGGAAGACGAAATACCGCTAAGCATTTTGCCCGGCGTGCTTGAAAGAATTGTAAGCATAGCCACATTAAAGAAAGACTGACCATTATTACAGAAATCACATAGACTAAGCAAAAAAAGTCCTGTTGTTGTCATCTCTGCCCACTACATGAGTCTTGGTGTACCCTGGTCATTTAGTGACCCCCTTGAAGCGTATAAATTTCTGTTGCATAATACAATATGTACCCATATATGCACACATTGAGATTAGATTTTGTGTTGGAACAGGTGTAGTTAAATGACCTGAATATTGCAAGTATTTCCTGCAGACCAATGGTAGATAAAATGCAGTGTCAAAACTGACAAGTAAGAATTAACTTACTCATTAATCAGCAAATGATCAGTGCATTATCATCTGTGTCATTCTTACAGACCTGATTATAATATCACAATAAATTGCATTATAATAATAATAATAATAATAATAATAATAATAATAATGATGGCTTCAAAATTTGGCACAAAGCCAGAAATTTTAAGAAGTTAGGGTTCGTTGCATGATAATAAATTTTAGGATTTAAATTTTGCATATTTTCAAAATAACTAAGGATCAAAGTTAAAGTTTCATATTATATATTTCATCATCATCATCATCATTTAACATCCGTTGTCCATTCTGGCAAGGGTTGGACAGTTTGACCAGGGCTAGTAAACTGAGGGACTGCACCAGACTCCAGTCTGATTTGGCATGGTTTCTACGGCTGGATGCCTTTCCTAACACCAACCACTTTACAGAGTGTACTGGGTGCTTTTACATGCCACCAGCAGAGGTACCAGTTACATGACACTAGTATCTGCCATGACTATGATTTCACTCAGCTTGATGGGTCTTCTACTCAAGCACAGTATATTGCCAAAGGTCTCAGTCATTTGTCATTGCCTCCATGAGGCCCTACACTTGTAAGGTGCTATTTACAAGCCAGCTACATGACACCAGCATCAGCCACATTGCTTCTGTGAGGCCCAACACTCAAAAGATGCCATTCATAAAGTTCATTGATTAGTTATCATTAGTTACATTCATGCAAAATCTTGCAAGAAGCAAATCAATTTGATAAACATTTTCCCCAGCATAGCAAACAAGCTTGCTCGTCAAGAAACTAAAAAAGTTTCAATTTAAATGTCTGAGACAATCTGTTAATAAGGTTTAACAGATTATTAACCTCATTTTTAGAGAATTAATTCATTTTCAATATTCACATTCACATTATATTTCTTCATTTGTCATCAGGTGTCATATTCCAGGATGTGTACCAGACCATAATGCCAGGCAGGATTTGAACTAGGAATCTTTAAGGTTTATGACTCTTTCTTAATTTATGCATAAGGCCAGCAATTTTGAGAAGCAGTGGGAGGGTGCTATCAATTACATTGATCTTAGTACTTGACTAGTTCAATTATTTTATCAATCTTTAAAGGATAAAAGGCAAGGTACCCCTCAGCAGGATTTGAACTCAGAATGTAAAGAGCTGGATCAAATACTGCTAGGCATTTTTTTACAATGCTCTAATGATTTTTGCCTTAACTATGGGTTCCCCATACCTCTATCATTTGTTTGCCTTTGAACAAACTACCATCAAAATGTGGGGTTTTATGGGGGGCTTTTTTGTCATCTACAACTTGCACTGATGATGATAAACACGTCCTACAGATTGTGTCCCATTACTCATGTCCTGAATTCAACAGCATTCAAAGTACCACTCTCCTCCATCAGAGTCTTCACCATGCTTTTGGAAGGAGACCCACAATTTAGCCTTCCATGAGCCAATTCCCAGATGATAACATGGCTGGTGAGCAACTCTGGATGTCACAGAGCTGTAGCAATCTTCCAGGGTCAGCTTGTGAGGGGACATTTCCTTATAGAATTGCTCACTGATTACTTTCTACATACAGCTGACATAGAAAATGAAACAGCACAGCTTATGTGTAGCAGTCCTCGAACTTGATTGTGGGCATAATAAGGATTCAAGTTTCACAGTCATAAATAAAGACTGACTTGGATGAGGAATGGAATCTGAAATAATCTTTTACTGTAACTTTAAAGTGGATTCATCTGATATTTGGTGACGGAATCTTTATAATTCAATAATTCTAAAAGAGACACAACATTCTACCAATGTTTCATGCGCTGACATGACATCACATTAGAAGCTACAGAAACTCTCTGTTGTACATAAAACTACCAAACCATACCAAATACAATCCATTAAGAGGCGGGATCATCATCATCATCATTTTATGTCTATTCTCCATGCTGGCATGGGTTGGGCAGTCTGACAGGAGCTGACAAGACCGGGAGCTGACAAGACCAGGAGCTGAGAAGGCCAGGAGCTGAGAAGGCCAGGAGCTGAGAAGGCCAGGAGCTGAGAAGGCCCAAGAGCTGACAAGGTAAGGAGCTGACAAGGCCAGGAGCTGACAAGGCAAGGAGCTGACAAGGCCAGGAGCTGACAAGGCCAAGAGCTGACAAGGCCAAGAGCTGACAAGGCCAGGAGCTGACAAGGCCAGGAGCTGAAAAGGCCAGGAGCTGACAAATCCAGGAGCTGACAAGGCCAGGAGCTGTACCAAGCAAGCTCTATTGTCCATTTAGGCATGGTTTCTACAACTGAATGTTCATCATAATGCCAACCACTTTACAGAGTGTACTGGGTGCTTTTTATGTGACACCATCACTGGCAGGGTCACCAATAAGGTGTAGATGCTAATTAAACTGTAGTTTGCTAGACTGGTTTGGCTGACTGTGGTGAGCCCCTGGCAACTACAAAGGAACACTGTATATAGAGATCAGAAAAATGTTACACTACATTTCACAAGGCCAACTGAGACAGTTGATTATATTGCATTTGCAGTTCTGTCTTCATATTTTGCCATTCTCTATCTCCCACTTAAAAAAGGTTAAGATTCTTTTAACTTACAAGATTCTAAGTAAAATTAACCCTTTAGCATTTAAACAAGTCGTACCCAGCCCCAATATTCTACCTGTTTTATGTTCAAACTGGCCAGATCCAGCCTTTCAAACCAGTCTTGCAATGTCATTCTAAAAATAAACAATCACATCATCAAAATCTTGGAACTAAGAAACAAAGCATGATTAATTCAAAAGAATACGAATAAACAGGCGCAGGAGTGGCTGTGTGGTAAGTAGCTTGCTTACCAACCACATGGTTCCGGGTTCAGTCCCACTGCGCGGCATCTTGGGCAAGTGTCTTCTGCTATAGCCCCGGGCCGACCAATGCCTTGTGAGTGGATTTGGTAGATGGAAACTGAAAGAAGCCTGTCGTATATATGTATATATATATATGTATGTGTGTGTGTTTGTGTGTCTGTGTTTGTCCCCCTAGCATTGCTTGACAACCGATGCTGGTGTGTTTATGTCCCCGTTACTTAGCGGTTCGGCAAAAGAGACCGATAGAATAAGTACTGGGCTTACAAAGAATAAGTCCCGGGGTCAAGTTGCTCGATTAAAGGCAGTGCTCCAGCATGGCCGCAGTCAAATGACTGAAACAAGTAAAAGAGTAAACAAACGTCACATTTGACAAAGTAATCTGAATGCTAAAGGGTTAAAGAGATAAAGGGAAGTTAACAGAATAAAGCAGATGTGAATCTAAAGGCCAAGTCTTCAGCAACATGACAGCGGTGATACTAATCAGACATATTTCCACACTGCACGTAATTTGCAGATAAAGATGCATCAGTTGCAGTTTGAGGCAAGCTCTCTAGCTCTGGGCTAACACCTCCATCTGTGAGGGTGAGTGGATGAGTGAATGTGAATGTGTGACAAAGAGAGGGGGAGCAGGAGAGAGAGAGAGAGAGTGTGGAGGAGGCGCACATGCACACACAAAGGTGTGGATACTGAAGGTGCCTTTCAGCTAGGTACCAGCAAGAATAACTTTCTCGCCCTTATCTACATCAGAGATCAGATCTACTTCGTACCTGGTGCAATTAAAAACACACCTGGAAGATGGGTGTAGACCGGTGATGATATATTTGTAGGGAAACTTCAACAACATTGGGAGATTAACTCCGAAGGAAAATATTTACTTTAAATCATTGCAAGGATTTATTTGAACTTTATCACAATACACACACACACACACACACACACATGCACTTATCTATATAACACACACACATATGTATATGCATACATGCATGTGTATGTACACACAAACATACACATACATACATTTATACATACAAATTTTTTTAATGAATTATTATTTTGTTTTTTAACTTCCAGTGTTGTTTGAGAAAATATTAAAATATGGTTTCAGAGAGACTTCAAAGCTGAAGAACTGAAGAATGTTTTGACAACATAGTGCTTTTTGTGTGTGTGTGAGAGAGAGAGAGAGAGAGAGACAGAGAGAGCACAAGAAAAAATGTGATGTATTTAGGTGTACAAGAATTTCCTATTTGGTTACAAGTAGGGCTCTTACAAGTAAAGAAAAGCTTTTCTGTTTTGAATATATGTGAAAAGGACATTGCTCACCAGAATATCAACTGTCTGGATCAATAGCAGAATTTTCTTGAATCATGAGATAAAAACAGATTTCTTTATTTCTTTCTTGATTATATAAAGAATATTACACGGTACATCCATTACAGAAAGCTATCAAGTGAAAACCAGATATCATATAGACTTTAGACACAATCGATTCAAAAATTATTTTGCTATTATCCCAAAATTGAATGTTTGGGACAAAAGTCTTTGGTCTATTTTATCAAATTTAAAAGTTTCAGCATTTCCACATCAACTCCAAAACTGCCAAGACCTTACCTAACAATGGAGCCCTAACCAACAAGGAAGTCCTGACCAATGAGGCAGCTCTAACCAACAAGGAAGTCCGAACCAACAAGGGAGCCCTAACCAATGAGGGAGTTCTAACCAACAAGGAAGTCCGAACCAACAAGGGAGCCCTAACCAATGAGGGAGTTCTAACCAATGAGTGAACCCTAACCAATGAGGGAGTTCTAACCAATGAGTGAACCCTAACCAACAAGGGAGTCCTAACCAATGAGGGAGTTCTAACCAATGAGTGAACCCTAACCAACAAGGGAACCCTAACCTATGAGGGAGTTCTAACCAATGAGTGAACCCTAACCAACAAGGGAGTCCTAACAAATCAGGGAGTTCTAATCAATGAATGAACCCTAACCAATGAGTGAACCCTCACCAACAATTAACTAACTAACAAGGGAACCCTAATCAATGAGGGAGTTCTAACCAATGAGTGAACCCTAACCAACAAGGGA
Organism: Octopus sinensis; assembly: GCF_006345805.1. Classification (NCBI taxonomy): domain Eukaryota; kingdom Metazoa; phylum Mollusca; class Cephalopoda; order Octopoda; family Octopodidae; genus Octopus; species Octopus sinensis. The sequence continues at coordinate 18,218,110 of NC_043021.1, read as the reverse complement.
GCCCTAACCAATGAGGGAGTTCTAACCAATGAGTGAACCCTAACCAACAAGGGAACCCTAACCAATATGCATCCCTAACTAATGAGGGAGTCTTAACCAATGAAAGAGACCTAATCAACAAGAGTCTCCAGCAAACAAGGGAGCTTTAACCAATGAGCAAGTCCTAACCAATGAGAGAGTTCTATTCAATGAAGGATCCCTAACTAATGAAACAATTTTGTAAGTGGTTGTTCAGCCCATTAGAAATAGTAGAACTATCTCCCTCAAATTAAACACTGCTGTCTTGCAAAGGAGAAATACATAAGATGATGTAGTCCTAGATATGCAATGTCCAAAAGAAGGAATAATCTGGAGCTAAACAACAACAGTAATGAGTCAATCAGGGGGATCTCCATGTAGTTGTTTCCCTCATTAGTTAGGGATGCATATTGGTTAAGGTTCCCTTGTTGGTTAGGGTTCACGCATTGGTTAGAACTCCCTCATTGGTTAGGGTTCCCTTGTTGGTTCAGACTTCCTTGTTGGTTAGAGCTGCCTCATTGGTCAGGACTTCCTTGTTGGTTAGGGCTCCATTGTTAGGTAAGGTCTTGGCAGTTTTGGAGTTGATGTGGAAATGCTGAAACTTTTAACTTTGATAAAATAGACTAAAGACTTTTGTCCCAAACATTCATAGAGACCTTAAATCAGATCCTACTATCATGAAAACATAAAGGAAGGACAGTTTGGATTTTTTAAAAATGGGGGCACATCACCATCAATCTGTCATCATGATCCCATCATTCCTTCCATCTAAACTTTAATATCATCATCATCGTCACCAACATCAAAATCACTGTGACCATGCCACTAACATGACAGATAGTGGACCAACAGGGTAAGGCTGTGAGCTGGCAGAAACGTTAGCACGCCGGGCGAAATGCTGAGAGGTATTCCGTCAGCCGTTACATTCTGAGTTCAAATTCCGCCGAGGTCGACTTTGCCTTTCATCCTTTCGAGGTCGATAAATTAAGTACCAGTTTCACACTGGGGTCGATGTATTCGACTTAATCCCTTTGTCTGTCCTTGTTTGTCCCCTCTATGTTTAGCCCCTTGTGGGTAATAAAGAA
>NC_043021.1:18149507-18214507 GCF_006345805.1 Octopus sinensis | reverse complement strand
GATGATGATGATGATGATGATGATCATTATCATCATTATGAAAGAGAAGAGAATGAGGGGAAGATGAGATAAAAGAGGAAGGAGACGACAATAAAAGAGAAAGAGAGAGGCAGGCAGAGAGGAGAGAGAGATATGAAAGAGAGAGAGAGATAGGAAGAGGGGGAAAGTAGACAAGAGAAAGTTAAACAAGAAAATAGTGAGAGGAGCAGGAAGAGGATAAAAATGGGGAAAGGATAGTGGCAGGAGAGAGAGAGAGAGAGAGGGGGGGAGAGAAAGGTAGATGTGATAGAAATATGTGAGAAGAAATGGTGGGGAGGGAGAGGAATAGTTGAAATGGAGAAGAGAATGGAAATAGATGATTAATGGTAGAAAAATGGAACAAGCCAAGCAGAACAACAGGAGGAAGAGTAAGAGGTAGGGGGAATAGTGTGAGAGATATCTATATAAAGAAAGGAGTGTGGGGGGAAGAGAGAGAGAGAAGGAGAGAGAGAGTTAGGTGGAGTGAGAGGATGAGGAAGAGGGGGAAAAAGGAAGTGATGCAGAGAAGAAAAAAGTGAAGGTGAGAAAGGGAAATGGATTAACCAGGTAAAGTAGAAAGACATATGTTACAAAAACCTTCCTCACAAGAATCTACCCCAGTTCCTTGGTTAACCCAATGTTATTTTTACAAACCTTTTTCCCTACCAATCTACCCCACTAAGTACTCCAGTTACTCAATATTACACAAATTTTCCACCTTACCCACCCCTCCAATCAACTGCAGTACCCCAGTTAGCCAATATAACACAGACTCCTTTCTTCCACTCTGTTAATCTACCCCACTTCCTCAACTCACCAATGTTATACAAATCTTACATTTTCCCACCCCACCCAATGTACCCATGTACACCCCAGCTACCCAATCTTGCACAAATCTCCTTTATTACAATCTACCACTTTATCCCAGCTAGCCAATGTTTTACAAATATGCCTTCTTGCTACCCGAACAATCTTCCTGAGTACCCCCCAGTTAGGCAATGTCATACAAATTTCCCTTGTTTCCCCATCATTAATCTACCCCAATACCCCCAGCTAACTAATGTTGCACACGCTTTCCTTCTTCCCCCTCTGCCAATTTACCCCCCCCCCCCCCCACAGTACCCCATCTATCAAAGATAAACCAGAAGTGACCTCTCGAATCAAATTCATCAGAACCACTTCACAATTAACTCAGGGACGCCTGAGCGTGAAAACTCAGTGAAAGGTGCACCACACACACAGACACACACAATGATAAGATGAAGAATCTGAATGAATATGTAAAGGATAATGTCATGAATCCCTGTGTGAGTATGATGCCGGGGGGGGGGTGTCTTTATATTGGTATATATGTGTGGATAAAAGTTGGATCTGTATACGAGTTTCTGTGGATAAAATGATGGATCAGTGTGTGTGTGTGTGTTTCTGTACAGGTGTATTTGTTCAGGTGGATATGTGCACACGTGTGCATGGACTGGTGAGGGATTGCACAGAAGTAACCATTAGAGGAAGACAGTGATGGTGGGGGGGGGGGGCTGATAAATAAGAATAGGTAAAAGAAAATAGACTAAAAGATAGAGAGAGAGATGGTATAGTAATGAGGTGAAGTGGTAGGAGGTAAGGAGACACACACAGTGGAAGTGAAACTATGAAGAGAAATGTCAGAAAAGACAGAAATGAGAAATATTTATAAAGATGGCAATATTTGAAAGAAGCAGATGAAAGTGGAGTAGATTAGATAATATAATATAATAATAATAATATAGATAGATAGATAGATAGATAGATAGATAGATAGATAGATAGATAGATAGAGAGGTAGGTAGATAGATAGAGAGGTAGGTAGATAGATAGATAGATAGAGAGATAGATAGAGAGATAGAGAGATGGATGGATAGATAGATAGATAGATAGATGGATAGATAGATGGATAGATAGATAGATAGATGGATAGATAGATAGATAGACTGGTGATAGGAAGAGAGATATACAGAGGCGGGGATAAGGTGAGAGGAAGAGAGAGAATGGAAACAGGGAGGGATGAAAGGAGTGGGGAGAGTAAGTGGGGAAAAGGAAAAAGTGGGAAAGAGAGGGAAGAGAATAAGGAAAAAAAGGAGAAGTAGGAAAGGGAGAGGAGAGGAGGAGGATTAGAAAAAGAAGAGAAAAGAGAATCTGAAGAAGGAAAAAGAGAAAGGTTTGTAGGTAGTAAGGGGGGTGGGAGGAGGGAGGAAAATGGAAGTTTTAAGAAAGAGTAAGGAAGAAGGTGAGAAGGAATGAGTAAAAAGGAGTAGGGGTGTGAGGAGGGAAAGGTGAGAGGGATGAGAGTGAAAAGAACAGAGAAGTAGGTAGAATGAGAGTGAAGCAGATAGAGAGACAATGTGAGGGTAGGAAGGAGAGAGAGAGAGGGAGAGAGAGAAAGAGAGAGAGAGGGAGGGCGGAAAGGAGATGTAGATGATCAATAAGTTACGGCAGTGAAAGGTTGCAGTAAGAAGGGAGGAAGGGGTGTGAGAGATGGCGGGAGGGGAAGTACCAGAGAGAGAGAGAGAAAGAGGGAGGGAGGGAGAGAGCAAGAAGTGAAAGGCAGGGATGGGAGGGGGAAAATGTAAAAGAAAATGTAGGAGGGAAAGGATAAATAGGGATACGAGAGGTAAGGGAGAGAAAGAGCTGATGAGATTGTACGTCTACATGAGAGAGTAAGGGGTGAAGGAGGAGGAAAAGAGAGAGAGAGATAGTATAGTCAATATGTGGAGAAGGCCAACGGTGGCCTCTTCCTCTCTCTCTCCACCATCACCAACCGATCACTGACAGCTACGACATTGCTCTCTTGACAGTGATCAATACTTACAATAATAATGATGACGGTGATGGTGATGGTCGTAGAAGGGGGAGGAGAGTGTTGATGATGATGATGATGCTGATAACGTTTGTATGAGTATGGCAGTGTTGGTGGTGATGATGGTGATGGTGGTGGTCGTTGCTAAAAGAACGGCGCTGGTGGTTTATAGAAAGTGTGATGGTAGTAGAGATTATAACAGAAAAATAAAAAAGAAGACTGATACAAAAATATGACAGAAATCAGAATGAAGAAAGCACAAGAAATGAAGGGTCGATCACCATTGTGACAACGAAACAAGGGTGGCGGTGGTGGTGGTAGTGTGTGTGTGTGCGTGTGTGTGTCTGTGTGTGTGTGTGTGAGTGCACATGCTTGCTTGCAAGTGTGTGTGTGGAATGTATAAAACGAGGATCAAGGATAAATGAAAAGTAAAAACATTTGAGAGAAAGAGGGAGAGAGAGAGAGAGTAGAGGAACAGAGAGAGAGAGTAGAGGAACAGAGAGAGAGAGTAGAGGAACAGAGAGAGAGAGAGGGGGACAGAGAGAGAGAGAGAAGTGATGCAATGAGTAGGGAGGTGTGGTGACTGGTAAGGTTATATAATAGAAAGAGAGAGAGAGAGAACAAGTAGGGGAGGAGAAGGGAAAGGAAGGAGGGAGGGAGGGAGGGAGAGAACAAGGAAGATAAAGAGAGAGAGAGAGACTGTAACAGCGAGGGAGGGGAATACACGACGAGGAGGGAGGGAGGATGGAGGGGGAGGGGGGTAAGGTATAAAGCAAAAATGTCTGATGAAAGGAGAACAAATGGAGATATTAGAAACAATGAGATCTAATGAAGTGATGACAATGTGAAATGTGCGGTGGTCACTTCTGGAAAGAAATTACCACTGATCTCTCCTCTACATTGGTGTTGTTTAACCCCAGGTTGACTCTGATCCAGTATGCCTCTGGTCAAAGAGATTCTAGCTGTGACAAATCTTTTTTTAGGGGTGTGTCACTATCTGTTGTCCTTCCTTTATTTTAGACGTTAGCATATGAATTGAGAAAGATTTGGTTGCTATTTCTAGCATATTGGATGACTATGAAGACAGTCCGTTGTTAACTGTGTGTGTGGTGTGTGTGTGTGTGTGAATGTGAGTGTGTGTGTGTTAATGCATGCATGGGGTCAAGAAAAGAGTACTCGGGCCATAGCCCTTGTTTCAACTACCAAGTACAAGTGTGTGTGTGTGTGTGTGTGTATGTGTATATATAGGACAGTATTGCGCATGTGATAGCAGAGTATGTGTGTATGTAAGAATGTGTGTGGATGTGATGGTGTGTATTTAGACAACTTTGTGATGTGTTTATGTAAAATATGTTTGTCTGTGTCCAGTGACATTGTGTGTGTGTGTGACAGCTGTACATCAATCTGGGTGACTATGCGAATGGCTGGGTGGACATAACTACCCTGTGTACGTAGCAGTGAGATTTAATAAACATAAGGAACCCTGAGTGTGTGTGTGAGTGTTATGGCATAAATGTTCAGTTATGTGTACGTGTGTGCGACCTAGCAAGTTACCTTAAGACTGTGTGCATGTGTGTGTGTGTGTGTTGTTTTTACATGAACATGTGACAAGCTATGCCAACTGTGTATGTGTGAATGTTTCTCTGTGAACATGTGGTTGTGTGTGTGTGTGTGTCTTTTGTATGCATACATGTGTGTGTACACATGTGGTTCTGTTAGTATGCACACATATGCGTATGTATGTATGTGTTGTGTGTGTGTGTGTGTGTGTGTGTGTGTGTGTGTATAGACACATGTACGTGTGCGGTATGTGCTTTAGGAGTAATAATGCACCCTGTATGTTCATGTGCACGACACTGCACAAGTGTGTTAGAAGTGCGACACTTTGCACGTGTGAGAGCAGCATGTTGTGTGCACACGCGTCAGCCAATCTTGAAATGTGCGTGCCTGGATATGTGTGTGTGTGTGTGTGCGTGTGTGTGTTAGTGTGTGTGTGTGTGTGATTAATAAAGATTGAAACAGACTAAATAGATCAAGATAACAAGGGGAGTGGAATATTTTGTTGCCAGCAATTGAATTCAGGTACAAACAGCAGCAGCAGCAGCAGAAGAGGTGGTGGTGGTGAAGAGGAGCGTGTGTGTGTGTGTGTGTGTAATGAAGAAACAGTATCTGACCATGTATCTTCCTATAGAGTGAGTGATATGTATTTATTCTTAAACTCCTCTCAAGCTTATGCACTTACAAAAAAGGAACCCCCCACCCCATCTGTCTATCAATCCACTTCTCTGTCTATCTGACTTATCCATCTGTCCCTTGGCCTATGTCCCTTTCTATCTCTTACCCAAGCAACCTTCCTCCTCTCTCTCTGCATACATCTATGTGTGTGTGATTGTGTGTGTGTGTTTGTGTAATCAGCTGCACACCTGTATCAACTTCAAAAACACTCACCAGTTGACAGCAGGACCAATAAAACATTATATGACAACCTTATTTCCTTTAGAACAGCCCCAGTTATTTTCTCTATTCATATCTACAAGGGATGAAATCAATGAGGGGAGTCTCTATATGGTCACTTGATTCGCTAGAGATAGCAGCCAAATGTCCATCAACCCATGCTTTAAGTGAGGATGTGGTCTTACATACTCCCCAAAAAAGACATGATGGTCACAACTGGAATGTCTTTGATGATAGGTTTACTGGATAAGGGCTGACTACAGTGGGGGTGGAGAATTAAACAACAACAAGACATGATGGTCACAACTGGAATGTCTTTGATGATAGGTTTACTGGATAAGGGCTGACTACAGTGGGGGTGGAGAATTAAACAACAACAAGACATGATGGTCACAACTGGAATGTCTTTGATGATAGGTTTACTGGATAAGGGCTGACTACAGTGGGGGTGGAGAATTAAACAACAACAAGACATGATGGTCACAACTGGAATGTCTTTGATGATAGGTTTACTGGATAAGGGCTGACTACAGTGGGGGGTGGGGAATTAAACAACAACCACCTGCCTGCACAACATCAGCTTCAAATATGTTCAGCTTTTCGTGTTATGTTCTGTCAGTTTTTGTGACACATTTGATGGCACACTGCTGTTTCTGGCACACCAGCGTTCACGACACACCTCTATACATAGCACACTAACACTCACTGCATATCAGACCACATGGAAGACTGCCATACCTTGTACACTACTGTGGAGGGCATATCCAATGAATAACTTACAGATTGCATGGCACCAGTTGTAAGACCATTGTTGAAAAGAATGCATTCTACCAATCTCCAGGATTCCTTTGTGGCATGGCTCTGTAATAAAGATGCTTGCTTTATGTTATTCTGCATTCTATACCAGTAATTCCTCAAGGCACAGCACCTTAAATGATTACCTTCTCCCATAGCTTCAGGAGGTTGGCTCAAATTTTGTGATTGAAATCTAGTAGATGGAAACTGTTAGGAAGCCAATCTAAAAGACTGCACCTGTTGTTTGATGATAAATCTAGTCTATTGCTCACTTTCGTATGCTCCACCTGGAATATGACTATCTTTTATAGAATCAATTTTGCTTCGAGCATCTGTAGCAAAATAGACCAATGATAAGTCAATGCCTTCATGTACTGCTTCCTACGGAATACACCCAGGAATCTAAGATCTCTTTCTCCCTGTTTCCCAATTCACTTAGCCTCAAAGATCCATGGATGTTGTCCTTTCTCTTCTTACTAAGTCATGTCGAAAAAAATAAAATAAAATATCTAAATTTTCATTTCTCCTTCTCCTTCAACTGTGGCAACCACAACAACTAACACACCAACCACCTCAGTAATGATAGAAACTACAACATTAACCACCATCACAACAGCGACAACATCAACCACAACAACATCAAATATCACAGCCACCACAACATCAAACAACATCAACCACCACAGCAGCAACAACATCAAACAACATTACAACAACCACCACCACCAACAACAACATCACAACAGCAATAACCACTACAGTAACTACAGCATCAACCACTACAACCACTACCAACAATAACCACTACAACCACCACCACCACCACCACAACCACGCCAACATCTTATAAATCAGCTAAGCAGCAGAACTTTTGTCAGATATTCCGATAGGGACGCAATCTTTTGCATTCAATTTCGTGTTAAAAGAAATCCAATAAAGAAAGCCAGGAAATATTATTGATTTGGCTGAGAGAGCTTAAAATAAAAACTGCTCGACAAATGTTCTGTCTTTGAGGAGATTATTTTGTAAATTCCCAAGAATGGCACCATAATGCTGCAAATAAACCAATGAAGTTAATGGAAACATATTGCTGGCTTTTTCATATTGTCCTTTTTTCTTTTTTAAATATAATTATTTACACACAAGCACACACATGTATCTAGATATTAAATTTATGTATTACTCACAAAATATTATATATACATATGAATGTATGTGCATGTATATATATATATATATATATATATAAATACACTTACATATAGACTTACATAAATACAAACATAATTTCATGGCAGTAAACTGGATTATTTCTTCATACTTAAAGGTTTTGTGTGGTTGACATTAGCTAACTACACTCAGTTATATATATATGTGTGCGCATGTGTGTATACCTCTGTGTGTGTGCATTAGTTCGTGTGTGGTCGTGCATTAGTTCGTGCGTGCATTGCATGCACAAATATTTTGACACAATCTCATACAAGTACATTCCAACACACCCAAAGTACATACAACTTGTCCAATAACGAGCAGAAACCCAAACTTTCCATAAAGAAGTGTTTTATGTCAAATGTACTGCTGAAGGCAGTAAACACACTGGGATGGGGGCAACTAATCAATATAGCTTAACCTACTGCCACTCACCTGCTTACCTGCTTGTTATAATATTACAGGTGGATATCTTTAGAAAGGAGTTGTTAACCATTGTAACTTAAGGGGCCAGAGATCAGCATCTATTAAATACAGTTTACAACTATAAACATTATCGCATTCACAATTGCAGCGTGGAAGGTGTTTGTAAGCCATTTAAGAAACACACAAAAAGCCGTTCGATTCACTTCAACATTTAAGTTTAATTTGTCAAAATATTTTCGTCGCTTTAAGACCGCGACCTGTTCACAGCACGGATTTTTGTCGGTGAACAGGTCGCGGTCTTAAAGCTACGAAAATATTTTGACAAATTAAACTTAACCCTTTAGCATTCAAACCGGCCATATCCGGCCAAAAGTATTCTGTCTGTTTTATGTTCAAACTGGCCAGATCTGGTCTCTCACACCAACCCTACAATATCGTTTTAAAAATTAACAGCTACCTCATCAGAATCTCATAGCTACAAGATAATGCATGATTAGTTCAAAACAATGTGGATGAAAAGGCATTAATTTTGGCAGAATAATGCGAACACTAAAGGGCTAAATGTTGAAGTGAATCGAACAGCTTTTGTGTGTTTCTTAAATGGCTTACAAACACCTTCCATGCTGCAATTGTTTTCATTCCAGCACACGATCTCAGATCAAATCACTTGCTATGCAAGTACATCTCCATTATTGCATTTACATCTGACTAAAGCTTTGACTCAATACAACTGAAAGTGATGTTCTCATTCTTACTAACATAAATATGCTATCTGCTTTGCTGTTTCTCTCTCTTAACCCTTTAGCTTTTAAACCGGCCATATCCGGCTAAAAGTACTCTGCCTGTTTTATGTTCAAACTGACCAGATCTGGTCTCTCACACCAACCCTACAATATCATTTTAAAAGTTAACAGTTACCTCATCAAAATCTCAAAGCTACAACATAATGCATGATTAGTTCAAAACAATGTGGATAAAAAAGGATTAATTTTGGCAGAATAATGCAAACACTAAAGGTTTAAACAGGGTAAGGCAGCAGCCCCAATGACCTTTGCTGACCTGCACAAACAAAGTGAGATTGATGCTTCTGTTGCTCAGACTTAAATATTTATGTAAATGGGTGGAACCAAAAACTCTGTATGAGTGTGTAAGGTAGAAATACCAGAATTTACAAATGAAACTAAAAAGCACTCAAACCAAATTCTTAACTTCTCTTTGCCACTTTTCAAAGTTTCTTTCATGTTCCTACTTTAAAAAAAAAAGTCATACAGTTTCCAACAGACATGTTCCCACTTTAAAAAGCTAAATACTTTACAGCATTCAATGCTTGTAAGCAATGCTGCAACACTTTTCTGTCTTCTATATTAGATACATAAATATACCATACCTTGATAATCCGTATGCCAAAGATCTCAATCAACAAGTTGCTTGCAAATTAACTTTAAGGCCCTTTGATTCTAGTCCTTGCTTCCACATCTAAAATTTCTTCTCTAATTCTACTATAGATTCAACTATAAGAACAATATCATGGGCAACTTAGTTTTTAAATTCCTCTGTTATGGCCTGAAGGTCTACGATAAACAAGAGGGGCCTGAAAACCAAGCCTTAGAGCACTCCTACCTACACACTAAATTCATTACTATACCCATTGTTGACTTTCAACTCACAGCATTCCTGCACATGGCTTGGATGGTGCTCAGTAGCCATTCATCTACCCTTAGTTTCCAATATCAACCACCAAATGATGGAGCAATAGACCCTGTCAGAGGTTTTCACCATGTCAACAAATGTCAAATACAACATGATGACAATGACAATGATGAGGAGGAAGAGGTGGCAGAAGGGGAGGAGGGGTACACTGCCACAAACTATACAATCATCATCATCGTTTAACGTCCGTTTTCCTTTCTAGCATGGGTTGGACGGTTCAACTGGGGTCTGGGAAGCCAGAAGGCTGCGCCAGGCCCAGTCTGATCTGGCAGTGTTTCTACAGCTGGATGCTCTTCCTAACGCCAACCACTCCATGAGTGTAGTGGGTGCTTTTTACGTGCCAGACGAGGCTGGCAAACAGCCACGATCGGATGGTGCTTTTTACGTGCCACTGGCACGGAGGCCAAAACCTTTATAGTATTCAACTGGAGTTTTTAAAATATATATTTGTATTTGTTTTAATGGTGTGACCTGGAGAAAACCTTCACTGGGGAGAACATTCTTGATCAGCATGTTGATGAGTCATAAAATTGTAGGAAAAACAATGGTAAGGTGGAGGAGATTCTACAAATGATGTTCAGAGGAAGAAAGAATGGTCCTAGCAATTACTATGACACCTGAGGGTGTGGACATAATATAGGTGGCAAGAGAAGGAGAGACAAGTGAATTCTGAGTGGAAGAGGCACTTTAGTGGAGGTGGTACAAGATCAGTTAGGTCCAAGGAGAAGAGGTCACTAGAGTTAACAGTAATAAAAGCCAGAGAGAAAGACACAGCGCATCTATGGGTCAAAAGTTGGAATGTGTTGGCCAGTGACTTTTGTTAATCAGGTGGAATAAAAGAAGGTGATACTAGAAAAGGAAGTACTGTCCCTTAGAGAATTTATCAAAAGCATATTTAAGGGCAGTGAGAATGGTGAGAATGGCCCATGGAAATGGCCCATGCATCTCTAAGCCAGAAAAACACAAGCAAAAGATGATATATGCCCATGATAGTCAAAGTAATCCTAGATCTGTGAGGTTTCTTGACTGGCTTTGGGTGGCTGTGCCCCTTGTGGGATGTCTCATTTAATGCTTTTTTTTTTTTTCCTAAATACAATCTCGGATGCTTGTGTGAAAAGCAGCAGCACCATCCAGCATGTGGGAGCAGAATTATCTATTTACATTCTACATTCAAATTTTGAAAGGGTCTGTTTTCCAGAATTGATAGAAAAAAAACTACTAGTAATATACTGGAAGTTGATTCAATTGACTATACTCATCCGCCACATTTCTGTGACATCGTGCCAATGGCAGAAATCATTGCAATAACCAGCAGGGTGGTAAGTGTCAGACAGGTTGACTGGTAGAATTCTGAAACTCAAATCCTACTAAGATCATCTTTCATGAGGTCAATAAAATAAGAATTAGTGAAGAACTGGAAGAAATGATGCCACCTTTTGTACTAAACTTAGAAATCTTTATCATTAATTAAAATGGAGGAGATAGATATTTAATTGCAATAGAGACAGTTATATTTCAATAGAAGAGAAAAGCTGTGATAATCAATACAAGTGTTGGAGACACTCCCTTTTCTACAGAGACCACCTCCCTACCTTCCTCACCACATGTTATAGATTATTTCACAGTCAGCTCTCAAAAGTTTAACTCACATCCCATGCTTAATTCTACATTAAACACACACGCCGCGCACACAAATCTACACAAACATACATGATTTATATCAGTCTTTAACAAGATTTTTTATTATTTCTTTATTACCAATTTATTTACCTATTTCAAATAATTGGCACCAACCTCTGTTGCTTATGATCAGAGTCGAAGAAAACATAACAACTATAACAAACAAACAAATAAAGCAGCAACAAGAAAAATATCTTTTGAAATTTATTAGATTTTTCCCCCTTGTAAGTATATCTCTTTTGTGTGTTCTTTAACTGCTAGGAAAGAGTTTTATTAAATTAGCAGAATCTATAGAATTTTGTCTGGAATTTTATTATTATTATTATTATTATTAAGATTGAAAGGATTGAAGAGAGACATCTTCTTTTATGGCCAGGTCCTCATCAACTTTTTCAAGTTTCATTTAGAAAGGAAAGTGATGGTAGGAAGAGAAGTACTGACTGTTCTTCAGAGAATTTACCAAAGCATATTCAAACTGAGGGTAGTGAGATTGGTGAGTATGGTCCACTGGAACAGGCTGAGACTTAGTATGTACCTCTAAGCCAGAAAAAATAGATAAAAGTTGATATGTCCCCTTGATAATCAAAGTATCCCTAGATCCATGGAGTTCTTTGAATGACTCTATGAAGCTCTGTGTCCTTTTGGGATATTTCATTTCATACTTTTTGTATATTTTTGCTTTCCACTGCACTTCCTTTTTTATGATCTGCATAAAACCCCTATAATTATTCTGGTAATTCCCTTTATTTATCACTCTTGTGTTTTAAAGAAAATAAATGGTTTTTATCATTATTGTCCAAACTGTCCAAATTACTCACAACCACTGCCCAGTTTTTCTCCACCTGGAGGTCTGGTCCAAATCAGATCTCACTACATCTTCATCTGGTCCTTCACTGACCTCTAAAATCAGCTGACTCATGTACACTTGTTATTATCCTAGTTAATGCCTGCTTTCATTACTGCCTCCTACCTCTCTTGTATGATACTGACCACATTAATGTTCAATATGTCCAACACTATAACAATGATGCTATTCACACATGCAAATCCAGCTCACTCAGATTCTAATCTGAACAGAATTGCTCTTGGTGTCTTCAATCTTTACAGCAATGGTTCCAACACCAAAAGCATACAGATGAGAGGAGATGAGATATACTTGATGGACTGAGTATGCAAAACAACCAGCTTTTGATAGGTGGATATTTAGTTTGGCCTTTATTGTGATCCAGCCTTGGAAGAGGAGACCAAAACCAGTTGAACTTTAGACAGCTATCACGCACACACATATATATATATATATACATATATACGATGGGCTTCTTTCAGTTTCCGTCTACCAAATCCACTCACAAGGCATTGGTCGGCCCGGGGCTATAGCAGAAGATACTTGCTCAAGGTGCCATGCAGTGGGACTGAACCCGGAACCATGTGGCTGGTTAGCAAGCTACTTACCACACAGCCACTCCTGCTCACCTTATTAATAATAAATACCACCACTTAGATTAAAGAGGTCTAAAAATAAGCCTAGCAAAATTAAGTCTTAGTAAGAAAGGCCAGAGAAATCTACTGCTAGTTATTGAGAAAAGGACTAAGAAGAATTCTCTATTGTGTATGCAAAAGATTCAGTGGGATCACAACAAGCTGACTGATAAACAAAAAGGACTTTGCATGTAGCAGATGCATAGGAGTAGTTAATATCTAAGAGCGCTCGTGAAATTTTAAAAATATCCAGATGGCTCACCAACAGAAGTAGCTGATATTAGGTGACCTAGGAAGTGGATGTTGCCAAACTATAATGGCGAAGAGCTGTAGTAAAAGTTCAGGGAGCAACTATTTCAGCTGGTAACAAAGGGTTTCCTTCTTCAAGCAAAGGGCAGATTGTGTATTATATGTGTATAACGTTTATAGTGCATTACAAAGAAACCTGGGCATCTAATATGGGGATTGTGTTGCAGCTGAAAAGAAATGAGGCGAACATGATCTGCTGGATGTATAATGTTTAGCATGCTTGAGTGACAGAGTGCATAGTACAGGCTGAATGCAAAAATGCGTAAAGGAGGAATTAACTGCAATACGCACAAGACAGAAGGAAGACTGCACTGGTAGAGACATACGATGTGTATAATGACAGATAACGGTTTGGTGAAGAAATGCCAAGTGACCAAAATGGAAGAAGAGGGTAGAAGAGGAAGACTAGAGAAGTGCGGAAGGGCTAATCCCAGGACACTTAACCTCAGGAAGATGAAAAGAGACTGCAACAAGTGGCGAGACATTTTGTTGGAGAAGATCCATTTAACCCATGCGTGTAAGGGATAAGAGAAGACAAAAGTGTGTGCGTGTATGTGTGTGTGTGTGCATGCACGCACATATATACACACACGCACAGACAATTAACAGCATTTACAATTGGACAACATATTTACACAGATATATATATAAACCCTGTATAACACCATATTAATATATAAAACCTGCCAGTGTGAGAGAAGTGTATACACACACACAGTCTATAGATATAAACATTATCACACCTTTCATTTAATGGCATTTTCAGCTAAATTCAGCTGCAGGACAACACATCCCCATTTTTACTAACACACACACAAAAAAAAAAAAAAACCACAAAGTCAAAGCGCATGTGTGTGTGTGTGTTTGCATGTATGTGTGTGTGAGAGTGTGTGTGTGTGTTGAGGGAGAGATGAGAGAGAGAAAGAAGAATATTACAAGACTCAAAAGACAAGATCCATCTTTCTCACTTTCCTTCTCTCTCCTTGGTGCATTAGATATCACATGATAACAAATAATACAATTCTGCTGATATCGATTGCTCTAGTTTCATAACATTTTCAGATTCAATATAGACAGCTTTAGCATAGGGGAGGTGTCACACACACACACACACACACACATACACACACATACACATATATCACCATCACTACCTTCACCACTGCCACCACCACCGCTGCCATCACCAATAGCAGAACAGCAGTTCCTTGGCTCAACATTTAATCAGCAAGGTCACTGTTTGCAAAGACCAGAGTTGTATTTCCCTCCTATGGATCTCACAGTAACACAAAACTGGTCTTTGATGTCATGCCAAAAGAAAAATAGCAATAAAAAGGTGAGCAGTGGGCAGGTGGTGGTGGTGGTAGTGGTGGTGGTGGCATGGAACAAGGGAGGCTGGTTTAGTGATAAGAAATCCTTAAATCTCTCTCTCTCTCCATTCTTCCTTCAAGTTAACCATCCCCATCACTCCACCACCACCACTATCTATTTACTGTCAGTCTATTTCTCCAGTTAGAAGACAAATCAGGTTAGTTTTAGGAGAGGAATATGTTCTTTCTTTCTTTCCATTTTTTTTATTATTTTTCCTTGACAGAAATAAGTGGAAGACAGAGGTGGAACAAGAAGGAAAAAAAAGAAAGAACTAGGTGTTATCCTCCATGTAACGCTGTAATTCTATACAGTGTTAGATTGTTGCAGCAAATTTTACACATTTTCTTCTGCTGTGGTTGTTTTTATTTTGAAAAGCTACAATGACAAATGGAAAACAGGCAAGTTATAGTAATATTGTTTCTATAAACTATACACCTGTATTCACCTTTTCTCTCTTTATATATGTATACACACACCCACTCACATTTGTTTGTGTGTATATGGTGTATGAGTACTTGTATGTACATCTCTCTCTCTCTCTGCATGTATAACACATATATATACTCAAGGAAGATATACGTGGCACCTTGACAAGGTATTTGCCACACTCATACCGCGGAACAAGAAAGGCTCAAAAACAATAGCAGCAAGAGAAAAAAGGACCAGCAATCAAGTTCATGAAGGAAGGAGAAAAGCCAGTGATGACTGCAAAGAGAACAAATAGTCTACTACAAGGGGCCTAATCATAGGTTTATGAAAGCAGACCTGGGAGAAAGACTGCAGTTTCTCAAGATCATCCGGGCAACCCTAAGATCTGATGTAATTTTGTGGTCTGAAAAGCTAAAGAGGAATAATTTTCATCAAGTTTACTATTTCTTTACTACCCACAATGGGCTAAATACAGAGGGGACAAACGGATTAAGTCGATTATATCGACCCCAGTGCGTAACTGGTACTTATTTAATCGACCCCGAAAGGATGAAAGGCAAAGTCGACCTCGGCGGAATTTGAACTCAGAACGTAACCGCAGGCGAAATACTGCTAAGCATTTCGCCCGGCGTGCTAACGATTCTAGAGAGTCTTCAGCAGGATTGCAGGAAGAAGCGATGTTAGTCATGGGTTTTGCCAGTGGAGGTTGGCTGTAGGGAGTTCCCTTCCCAGTCAGCATGGAGGATGCTCACAGCCATTGGAATAAGAGGAAAACCGCAAAAGGTGACTGTGTGCAGGATGGAAGCAACAACAGAGAGCACTTTGCTGGTTATGGAGCAAGAGAGAGGAGTTAAGCTGTAAGCCAAGGGGAGATGAGGAGTAGCGATTTGGCCACCTCTGCTAACCCACAAGTGGAAGGGTGTTGTGGTTCAGAGCTGAAACAACCAATGATTGTTGGATACAATCTGATGAAATCAATTCCTTCTAGTCAAAGCTGCATTCACCACAGGGAATGGTAAAAAAAAGCAGTTTTTCTTTTACGTGTTATCCATAACACACACACATATAATGTAAAAGTAGTCAATACATAAAGTGTAGTTAGTGCATTAGATAGAAAACCTTGTAGTATTTTTGTATTTAGGAATGGTCATTTTGCCAGTTTAGCCAATAAAAACACACGCACTATATATTTAGTGTTACTTTGCTTCAGTGTTATTTATTTTTTATATTAAACTTAATCTTATTTTGGCCAGAGTTCTTTCGTCACACTCCTGTGACTGCATCAGTGGTCCTTTGCATTCTTCTTTCTTATTTGTGTGTCTCTCCTTACTAACTGTCAGCCATTTTATATTTCTATTGTATGTGTCTTCATTTGCGCATGCTTATATCTCTATGTGTGTCTATGTTTAGTTAGTGGGGGCAGGGAATGCCTGTAATATTTGTATCTTCTGTTTATATACGTTCGTGTTTTTGTTTTTGTTTATTCTTATTTTGTTCATGTGTTTAGACCCACTTATTATTATTATCATTATCATTATTATTATTATTATGTATGCATGTATGTATGTATGTATAACAACAATAATAGTAATAATAATAAAAAATTTTTTTTAATTAAAAATAAAAAAAAATTTTTAATTGTAGTATTTGTTTCAGCTTTGGGTTCAAATCACACCAAGGCCATCGATGTCTTTTATTCTTTCTGCTTTTAATAAAGTACCAGTCCAGTATGGTAGGTTTGCAAAATTGTTAGAGAATTGGATGAGTTACCGTGAAGTATCTATTCTGGGTTTTTCCAATCTGAGTTCATATTCCACATACCATTCAGCCTTTCTCATGAAGGGAAATATATGAATGTCAATCTACATTAAAGTAAGATAAATTCTAAGATAGAAAGGTATGTGTGTATAATCATCATTGTTTCCAGATTTATTTTCCACATAGGCGCAGGAGTGGCTGTGTGGTAAGTAGCTTGCTTATCAACCACATGGTCATGGGTTCAGTCCCACTGCATGGCATCTTGGGCAAGTGTCTTCTACTATAGCCTTGGGCCGACCAAAGCCTTGTGAGTGGATTTGGTAGATGGTAACTGGAAGAAGCCTGTCGTATATATGTATATATATATATATATATGTATATATATATATATATATATATATATCTGTGTGTGTGTGTGTGTGTGTGTGTGTGTGTGCGTGTGTGTTTGTGTGTCTGTGTTTGTCCCCCTAGTATTGCTTGACAACTGATGCTGGTGTGTTTATGTCCCCGTAACTTAGCGGTTTGGCAAAAGAGACCAATAGAATAAGTACTAGGCTTACAAAAAAATAAGTCCTGGGGTCGATTTGCTTGACTAGAGGCGGTGCTCCAGCATGGCCACAGTCAAATGACTGAAACAAGTAAAAGCAAAAAAAGAAAGAAGAATTTCCATGGATTGGATAGCTCTTCTCCAGCGCAACATCTCACTATTTGGTGCACCCTGTGTGCATGCTTGTATGCATGTGAGGTGATGTCCGGTCTCATTATCTCAATCTTCACCACTACCCATGTCTTTTTTGTTCTCCTCTTCTTCAGGTTCCATCCACTTGGATATCTAGGAATAAATGTGAGTGGCCTAGTGGTCAGAGTGTTGCATTCGTGACTGCCTGATCATGGATTCGATCCCCGCATTGGGAAGCATGTTGTGTTCTTGAGCAAAACACTTAATTTCATGTTACTGTGGGGACCTGCATGTCGAAGAATAGACACAAAATTTTCAGTGTTTATCTGAAAAGGCAACTAAATGACATTGCGGAAGGATCTGCACTCTGATCTTGTAAGAACCCTCACCAGCAATAACTACACAAACAGACCCATGGGTTGGAAGGTTGCCACCTGGGTGGAGCAAAGGTGTCATCCACCAAGAGTAGGGAACCATCGAGAAATGGTGGATGCAACAACAAGCTACTACAGCACATGCCTCCATACTACTATAACTACTACTTCATACACATCTGTACAAGCAGTTTTCTCATTTACACACTGCATTTGATTTGTCTTATACCCTGTTTTGCATTCACTCAACTCATTTACACTCCATTGTTTATTCATATTAACATTCAGCAGAGAATGCTCACTTGTTTTCTGTCGAGCCTTCATATATTCTCTGCGCCAGTGGAGGCGCAATGGCCCAGTGGTTAGGGCAGCGGACTCGCGGTTGTAGGATCGCAGTTTCGATTCCCAGACCGGGTGTTGTGAGTGTTTATTGAGCGAAAACACCTAAAGCTCCACGAGGCTCCGGCAGGGGATGGTGGTGATCCCTGCTGTACTCTTTCACCACAACTTTCTCTTACTTCCTGTTTCTGTTGTACCTGTATTTCAAAGGGCCGGCCTTGTCACCACTCTCTGTGTCACGCTGAATATCCCCGAGAACTACGGTAAGGGTACACGTGTCTGTGGAGTGCTCAGCCACTTACACGTTAATTTCATGAGCAGGCTGTTCCGTTGATCGGATCAACCGGAACCCTCGGCGTCGTAACCGACGGAGTGCTTCCATTCATTCTCTGCGCCTAAGGCTTATGTTTCATGACCATGCAACATTGCACTTCATACACAAGCATCATGTAATCTAACCTTCCCTAGCAGAGAGAAATTATTTTTTTTGCCAGCCAAAGTAAGAGTTCCCTGAACTTTTTCCATTCTATTCTTACTTTGGAACTGCTATACTCTTGGAATTCTCCTCTCCGTTAATTAGGGCACCAAGCTACTACAACCAAGAAGAAGCCTTCAGAGCATTTGAAAGATTTTATGTCATGCGTACTCTAACTTCCTCTCCCTGTGAATCTGCTGCAGACCAAGTCTTTCTTCTGTCACCCTGCCTGTGATACCACTGCAGCCATAGTTTACAGTGTACTCAATGAAAAATATAGAGGACCAGGAGGGGGAACAATGCCCGTAGTCTTTAAAGTTTGGTTTAAACATCTTTAGGTTAATAATTTTTAGGAAAACATTACAAAAACAAAAAGGAAAAATTCAAGAAAGATGAAATTGTTTGTTGGGAGGATTAAAGCAAGTGCCAAGAAACAGACCAAACATGGGCTAACTTTTGTGAGAATTAGGCCACAAAAGACTTAGCTTATCATCAGGTAGGCCACACTACTAGAAGAAAATTCAAGGTAATTCTAAGGTTTGCCATTCAGAAAGTCCAGCAGGTTGCAGTTTGCTAATGGCTGTAAAAGACAGTGGGAAAAGAGAGAGAGAGAGAGAGAGAGAGAGAGAGAGAGTGGGTTGGCAGGTTTGGATAGTGGATGTTACACATTTGGGATCTTTTCGGTTTGAACGGCAGTTTTTTCTAGTGGTGTCATATGGAAATTGCCACCCATAATTATGACCCTAGAATCGATCTCTTGCATTTCAATCTCTTTTAGGGTTAGGGTTAGTTAGGGTTAGGGGTGGGGGAAGGATATCTTTTTTTCTTCACAAATGTAAATAAACCCAATCTGTTTCTTAAACGAGGGACATATTCATACGGCACAGAATGTATTTTACCTCAATGGACGTCAGTGATTGGTTGAAATTGCAGAAATTGAAGAAAAAAAACAACAAATATCTTACAAACTATAGAATTTTCTCAATAAAGGCAAGAGAAAAAGATGTTTTATAAACACATTCTACCAGTATACGAAGTTAAAAATTTTTTAGATACCTAGAAATTATGTTAAAAACTGCCATTCAAACCAAAAAGATTCCACATTTGGTAAGTTCAAAGGTACTGGAACTATTATACAGCAGAGATCATAAGCTGATACAGCATGTTGATGAGCGATTATTGTAGAACAATTGTTGTTTAGCTTCAGGTCGGCCGACACAGTAGATCTGTAATCAAAAAGCCTTTCAATTGTATCCATCCCATCCTTTTAACAGATTCAGTGTACCTTGGACCTCACTATCCAACCTGTCTTTCTTAATTTATGACAACACTTGATAGTGAATCAGACAGAGGCTTTATCATTGGCTGCAATCACACATAATAATGTTCTGGAAAAGCATGTATGTCACAGTCACTATTTTTTTTTCTTATTCCTAGGATTGCCACTGAGATACAACACCACCGCAGATATTTTAAACTAGGTACAGGAACAAGATATTCTTGGAGAAAATAAAGACATGTGTACTGGAACATTTTTCAGGTTATCACCCCCACCCACACACTCACTACGGTGCACAAAAGGCAGGGATGTAGGGAGGTGGGGGTGACAATATCGCTGTCTGAACGCAGCTTCTCTTATATATGGTTCTGTTTTAAAGTCTATTTTGTGTCTAGTTTTGGTACTGGGGGGGGGGCAGAGGAAGATAAATTGGACAACAGATAATATCTACCTATAATCAATATACTTACTACCAATGTCCTCTCCTCTTACTCATTCTACGTCTCCCTTTTATTATCAAAGTGGCCAATTAGCTTCTGAATATAGCTCTGCTTCTCAGAAATAATAATAATAATAATAATAATAATAATAATAATAATAGCAACAACAACAGCAGTGGAGTAGTAATGTCTACAGAAACACACCTCAAGCTATATTTCAGTTGTTTACAAGTTCTAATAATTTACCCCCTTCCAACCACTTGTTTCCATCAACTGCTCTCACCTATCCTCTTGTTTAATACACACACACACACACACACACACAGAAAGAGAGAGAGAAAGATGCAAGGTGTGTGTATCAGCCTTTTGTTAGGTTTTTATTGCAAATGTGTGTGAATGTGTGTGTGTGTGGTGTAAAGAAAATGAATGTGAACCAATTTGGTGTTGAGCCAGTACTTAGGAATCACCAAGTCCATAGATGAAATAGTCAGTCAGTCATTTGAAGTCTATCAATGACTCAGCAATTCTCTTTCCTATTCCATTTGCAACTAATTTTAGGGTGGGGTGGGGGTGGGGGACAAAAAAAAGACGGAAACAAAAATGAAAAAGAAATACTAAAATACACTAATGAAAACAGAGAGATGGTGAGCTCCTGGTGAACTGGTTTCTATCATACAGTCAATTCTCCAGTGTAAGCTATTCCACTCCACATACTCAGAGTACTTCATGATTTCAGATATATTCAATAGTGTGGAGAAAGGTAAGTTTATAAAGGTTGACTTATGTACCTTACACTGGTGGGGTACATAGTTTCATTGGGTTGTTGGTACCCCACAACAGGGTTCTGTCTCTACATGGTGTATCAAGGGTATCCATCTTCAAGATACAAACCAGAAGTGGGATTGAACTTAGTACTGCAAGCTAAGGAGCAACTTTTAGAGGGATGAGTTGTTCTAATTGGCTACAGTGACCGACACATTTGACTATCAAGTGTCCTGACAAAGTCTAAAATGCAACACTAGTGCATGACATGATTTGAACCCTTCATTTCTTAGTTATTTTCCCAGTTGACCACCAGCGCTGCCATCCATATTCGACTTGCTACGTCCAATTAAAGGATTTGGTGAAGTTGAGACTAATTAAATCAACCCATGAGCCACCATGTGTGATTTAGGTGATGTCTTCATGGACTTCTAACCCCTTAGCATTCAGATTACTCTGTCAAAAGTAATCTTTATTTATTTATTGATATTACAGAGATGTACTTGCATAGCAAGTGATTTGATCTGAGATCGTGTGCTGAAACGAAAACAATTGCAGCGTGGAAGGTGTTTGTAAGCCATTTAAAAATACGTGCTGAGATGTAGCACGGATTTTTGTCAGTGAACAGGTTGCAGTCTTAAAGCGATGAAAATATTTTGACAAATTAAACTTAAATGTTGAAGTGAATCGAACGGCTTTTGTGTGTTTCTTAAATGGCTTACAAACACCTTCCACGCAGCAATTGTTTTATTGACATTGTTTTGAATTAATCATGCATTATCTCAAAACCTTAAGATTTTGGTGACATGATCGTATATTTTTAGAATGACACTGTAGGGTAGGTGTGAGAGGCTGGATCTTGACAGTTTGAACATAAAATTGATAGAATATTTGGGCAGGATTTGGCCAGTTTAAATGCTAAAGGCAAAATGAACTGACCACTCGCCACGGCAGCTAAGGCTAGAGACAAATCCAAACTGTGAAGATTGAATAAGATTATGAGATTCCAGAAGTTTCAGAATTCATCAATTTGATGAGACTAAAGTAATGTACATATTTCCCTATTCAAAAAAAGCTGCTCTTTTTAAACACCAATTTTCCAATACTTTAAGGGGGTAAGGTGGCGAGCTGGCAGAAATGTTAGTATGCTGGGTAAAATGCTTAGCAGTATTTCATCTGTCTTTATGTTCTGAGTACAAATTCTGCCAAGGTCGACTTTGCCTTTCATCCTTTTGGGATCGATAAATTAAGTACCAGTTGCGCACTGGGACTGATCTACTCGATTGCCCTCCCCCTCCCCCAAAATTTCAGGCCTTGTGCCTAAAGTAGAAAAGCATATTCTAAGAGAGTACCACAGTTATTAAGGCAGAATTGAAAGAGGAGTAAAAACTGTACAGTAGAAAAGCCTATTTTTGAGAAGCCGAAAAACTGTACAGTAGAAAGAGCCTATATTTGAGAAGCCGAAAAACTGTACAGTAGAAAGAGCCTATATTTGAGAAGCTGAAAAACTGTACAGTAGAAAGAGCCTATATTTGAGAAGCCGAAAAACTGTACAGTAGAAAGAGCCTATATTTGAGAAGCTGAAAAACTGTACAGTAGAAAGAGCCTATATTTGAGAAACTGAAAAACTGTACAGTAGAAAGAGCCTATATTTGAGAAGCTGAAAAACTGTACAGTAGAAAGAGCCTATATTTGAGAAGCCTAAAGTAGAAAAGCATATTCTAAGGGAGTACCACAGTTATGAAGGCAGAGTTGAAAGAAGAGTAAAAACTGTACAGTAGAAAGAACCTATATTTGAGAAGTCAGCAAGACCAAAATGAAGCATAGTTGCACATAGGCTTGAGGTGATGTTGTAGCATTGCAGGAGTAAATTTAAGAGATGTTAAGGAATTAAATGTCAGAAGCGGAGTAAATGGGACATTTGGATTTTCTTCAGCAAAAAATTACCGGCATAGCATTTGGTAATAACTTCTGTGCATTTTGGGGGATCATGCGTTTTATGATCTGTGTTGGAATTGCAGAGGGCCAACTGTAAAGTAAGACCCTTGTTTTGAATGCACATATTTCTAGAAGCCTTTACCATCTATGCTGGTTACTAAGCATAATTCAAATTTAAGTATTGTCAGTTTTTGATATGGTTTGATGCTCCATTGCATCTACTTCTATGTAATCTGTATTTACGTTCAGTATTTTGTCATTCTTTCCTGGCAAAGTGGACTGCTGCAGTTTCCCAAATTACAATTTTGAAGCTTCTAATACATTTACGTGGGACTAATGTTTTGCATGAAGCCGGGATTGAATTAACGACAAGCTGAAGGAGAGTACTGACATCTCCAGAGTTGTACTATTAAAACCAGTCTGGGTACAGTAACCCAGTACGAAAGGAATCCCAGTCAGCTTCGTTCCAATCAAAGCAAGCAGTTTAGCAGCAGTGGCAGTTTTCCTTTTGGCCCCTAAGAAACAGACTGGCAATGTTTATATGGGGATCAGAGTCACTTAAAGATTCTTCAGTAGTGATACTGATAATATATTTCTTTATTGCCCACAAGGGGATAAACATAGAGGGGACAAACAAAGACAGACAAAGGGATTAAGTCGATCATATCGACCCCAGTGCGTAACTGGTACTTTATTTATCAACCCCGAAAGGATGAAAGGCAAAGTCAACCTCGGCAGAATTTGAACGCAGAACGTAACGGCAGACGAAATACGGCTACGCATTTCGCCCGGCAATAGTGATACTGATAATATATTTCTTTATTGCCCACAAGGGGATAAACACAGAAGGGACAAACAAAGACAGACAAAGGGATTAAGTCGATTATATCGACCCCAGTGCGTAACTGGTACTTTATTTATCGACCCCGAAAAGATGGAAGGCAAAGTCGACCTGGGCAGAATTTGAACTCAGAGCGTAACAGCAGACGAAATACGGCTACGCATTTCGCCCGGCAATAGTTTCAGGAGCAGTGGTAAGTAACAGATCCAAAGTATTGTTACCTCTTAAGGGAGACATGACTACTTGAGGCCAGTTTGAACCCAGCACTGTGGCCAGTGAAAAGTTTCCCCATCAATCTCTGGGTAACTGAAATTGCTAGTGATGAAAAGATTGGCAGCTGCTTTCCCAGACATATTTCTGAAGATGTGAAAAAGTTGTGTGCCTTAATTATAGTTTCAGGGATAGTAAACAACTCTAAGGAGAAGTGTTGTCGTGCTTATTATACACATGTTGCAGAAAAATACCTCTTGCTGCAACTGGTTCAAACTGCTGCAAGGAATTACAAGGAACCTTGAGCAAACACAGACCATAAAACTGTTCTTTCAACCATTAAAGCAGTCATTTTAGTTCTATGTGTGTGTGTGTGTGTGTGTGTATATATATATGTGTGTGTGTGTGTGTGTGTGTGTGTGCATATATATATATATATGTGTGTGTGTGTGTGTGTGTGTGTGTGTGTGGTGTGTGTGTGTGTATATATATATATATATGTGTGTGTGTGTGTGTGTGTATATATATATATATATATACATATGTGTCTACACACATGTATATATATATATGTGTGTATACACAAACACATGCATATATAGTAAATAAACACATACAAACAACATATACAGCTACTTACATTTCTGAAGAGTGTAGAAAAGATGACAAAATGAGAAGGAAGATGAGGAAGCAGGAAGGGGTGGTGTTGGTGGTGGTGGAAGCAGAGTTAGGGACAAGGATCAGTTACCCCCCACCAACTGGCTACCCCACCCCCTAACTGACCACCCCCAAGCCACAACCATCACTGAAAGGGAGAAATCATGATTATAATTGATCTCTCATCTAAGCAAGTGATGTGAAAAAATGTTTTTCATGTCAGTTGATGTGTGTTGGTAACCATGGAAACAACAGAACAATAAATAGGGTATATTGGATGGGAGGGAAGGAACTAGAAGATGAAGGGTGTATACGGGTATATGGGTGGGCATGCTGATGAATAAATGAATCAGTGGGGGGAGGGAAAAGGTGAAAGAAAAACCCTTCATTCCTCTGTCAATGATCTCATCTAAATTTCTGAACAGCAAACTAATATGGGAGCCTCTATGTGGTCAATCAACTTGCTAGAAATAGCAGTCACGTCTTGCTCTCCCTTAATTCAAACGCCCCACTGTCTCCAAAAACAAAAAAAAAGGGGGGCATATTGGACAATGTTACCAAAGATGCTGTCTGAATTAAAGACAAGATGGTCACAACTGAAGTGTGTCTGGCTAAATAAAGGTTGACATAACAATATGAGCAATAACAACAATTAATAACACATCAGTAGCAATACTTAAACCATCAACACCACTGCCAATGGGGGAACCCTTATGAGGCTGGCTGTTCACATTGATAGAAATAGCAGCCAAATCTTCAACTCGCACCTTACTGTCTTCAGACTAAGTCTGAAAAAAGAAAGACAAGAGGAGCAGGGCTGGAAATTTTTTTTGATGGGGAAGTCTGCTGGATCAGGGCCCAACTGGGGATAAACAACAAAAATTTTTGTGCAGATAGGTAGACATCATGCAATTTCATTAGTCACACTCCTAACATTAATTAGGCTACTGTGTTTTTTCAGTGCAGTGCTCCGCAACTGGTGTGCCATGAGACGATGCTAGGTGTGCCACAGTGTAACCCAAATATACTTTTTTTATATTTTTAGTTCAGGTGTGCCGCCAAATTTTGAAAAGAATATAAATGTATCGCAAGTAAGAAAAAGGTTGCAGAGCACTGGGTTTTGTCCATGGGTCAAGATATTTAACTTCAAAATAGCCCAGTCCACCTCACTGTATCTAGGTGCTGCATGCAACAGTAACACTGTAAATTCATCAAACACATCATCAACCTATTTACAGTAATGAGTTCAAATCCTACTGAGAACCACTGCACTATCTTCCTTTTTTGAATCATCATCATCATCATCATCAGGTCATGCTTACTGCATGGATCACCATGATTCATTCTCTCCAGTCTGTTAGTCCACCATTGCACATGGTAGGTCTTCTCAGATGCACTTGGAATCCTCAAAGTTTGCTTTATGTAGGTTTGATGTGGTCTACCGACATTTGCACCCCCGTGAATCAGTTCCCAAAGAAGAACACCACTGATGATTTCATCCTTTACTCTCCGGCAATGTCCAGCGAATCTTGCTCTTCTTTCTTTGATGACATGTGACATTGGTGATAAATTACAATAAAAAAGTTCTTTCCTACCAGGAGATGTCCAGAGCAGCTTGAAGCTTTCTGGCATAAGTTCCATCAATTATCTTCTCAATACACTTTGTTAGAGTCCATGTTGTACATCAATATCCTTTGAATCAAAATTACTAAAAAAAACTAGGATGCTTCAGATACAGTCAGTTGGTTCAGTGAGTAGATATGGTTGACTGATCACATTGTTAGTTGATTCAGTGGAGCAGTCTCAGGTGGCTGGTCATGCTGTCAGTTACTTCCCAGCAGTCTCATACTCCTCTGTTCTGAGTTTGAATACTGTTGTAGTTAATTTTATCCCACACTCTAATAGGAGGAGGTCATTAAGACACTTGTACCAGTTATGTACTGAAGATGGCTTCATCAACCTTATTCTGATCCCTTCATTAACTAAAGTCAATAAATTTGAGGCTTTAAAGCAGAGTTGCATGATGCAATGCAAAAACAGTAATGTGCCAAAGAACATACCTTTCACTATTAACATCTGAACCTCTGTTCTGAGTTTAGATCCTACTATAGGAAACTTGCTAAGTCACTGGTGGTAAATAAAATTACCATCAAGAATATAAAGGGATCAGCTCAATTGAATGTATTCCACCTTAAAGAAATTTTGGTCTTGTACCAATAGGTATAATCATTGCAGACTGAACCACCTTAAACTTGATTGTTATATACCTACCAAGCTGCCAGTGCAGCATTTGTTTAAAAGGAAATTCGGATCTTTTCGGTTTGAATGGCAGTTTTTTCTAGCGGTGTCATATGAAATTATCACCTATAATTATGACCCTAGAATCAATCTATTGCATTTCAATTTGTTTTCGGGTTAGGGTTATGGGTGGGGGGAAGGATATCTTTTTTTCTTCACAAATCTAAATAAACCCAATCTGTTTCTTAAACGAGGGACATATTCATACGGCACAGAATGTATTTTACCTCAATGGACGTCAGTGATTGGTTGAAATTGCAGAAATTGAAGAAAAAAAACAACAAATATCTTACAAACTATAGAATTTTCTCAATAAAGCCAAGAGAAAAAGATGTTTTATAAACACATTCTACCAGTATACGAAGTTAAAAATTTTTTAGATACCTAGAAATTATGTTAAAAACTGCCATTCCAACTGAAAAGATCCGGAAAGTCTGATATAAAACCTTGGGGGTGGGGGGGAAGGCTCATCACAAATGTCACAACCTGCTGATGCACACATGACTTCTAACAAATGGGTCAAGACAACATATCTGACAATCTCCTTTAGCAAAGGAGGAACAGCAAAACATCATCAGCATCGTTGTGATGTTACCTAAGAGGTATATTGAGCAATAATTAGGTTTTACTTGCATGCCAAGTCAACCACAGAAGTTAGCAACCTGTACGATATGGTTTCATAAGCAAACCCACTGTATGGCACTATGATACAGTGTCTTTGACTAAAAGCTTTCCTGAAGAAATTTGGATGATGAAAATAGTGTAGGTCTCTGAGAGGGACCATTCTTATTCTTTGGGGATAGATGCACTCCATTACCTGGTTTAACACCACTACCTGATCTTTGGGTGCTGTTAGCAGAATCCATTCTATTGCAAACATTTAGATGAGGTCCCTAGTCCCTTCCTCTAACAAGTTTCACAAAAAACCCTAAAAGGATCCATGAGCACTGATCCATGTCCTTCCCCCTCTGACTAGTAATAAAAGTTAAAAATCTCAGTTACATCCTTCATTAGAAGCAAAGTCAAAGGTCCTTCTCCCATTTTCTATGGCTTCAATACATCAGTAATGAAGAACAGGGTGGCTAATAAGTGAGGTAGGATGATGGTGAAGAGGGATGACTATGAGAGAGCTGAAGAGGAAGGAAAATGTATGTAGGAGTGAGGAAGAGTGTTGGGATGGTGAGGTGTGGGAAGTGGAATGAAGGGTTGAAGTGGGAGTTAAAAATAAAAAGAGGTCATAATGCTAGGTGTGTTGGTGGGGGAGAAAGTGGGGGCTGGGTTGTTAAGTGAGATGCAGGGACAAAGGAATGTGGAGAATTGAGATGTTAGGGGAGAGGGTAGTACCAAAATGCGGGGGGGGGGGAGAAAAGTGTGTGTGTGAGAGAGAGAGGGGGGAGGATGATGAGGAAAGGGAAGAGTGGTAAGGTAGTGATGTGATGTGAGGCATTGTTGTGGATCAAGGTGAGATACTGTGCGAGAAAGTAGTTTGGATCAATGCCAGAAGATGTTAACTGGATGCTAATAGAGATACAGTTGAACGATGTAACAGAATAATTAACACTCATTAAAATCAATGTCTTAGCCTCTTGCTGCTGCTGCTGCTGCTGCGGCTTTAAATGTTCTGTGTGTTTTTTTCTTTTTCCTTTCTTTTCTCCAGTTCTGTGGTTTTAAACTGTGTCATGTTGCAGCAGCAAGCAGCATCAATAATCAGTGCAATGAGCATGACTAATTCAGAACAAAAGATAACATGGATGGCATGGAAGGACATGCCCAATGCTGCAGGAGGTATACAGAAGCGGGGGGGGGGTAGGAACTAACGGCTATTATTGGTAGGGCATGCATGTAGGCACAGAGTCATCGTCGGCAGTACTGTACACAAGTTGGGGTACATGCGTTGCTCTTAGGTCAAACAAGATCAAAAAGCCAAGGGAGAAATATTTACTTGTAACAAGATGGAGACCAATCTAGAAGTGTAAGGAGCAGGGGTAGCAGATTTATCTCTGATTTGCTTCAGGTCAGGAAACTAGGGCTAAGCAGTGGTCCTTAAAAGCCTCCCAGAGCTTCGGTGACATCAGAAGTTTTTGTTGCTACTGGCTCTTGTTATTGTTGATGTTACTGATGTTGTTGTTGTTATTATTGTTGTTGTGGCTATGATTACCATTGATGTTGTTGTTGCTACCGCTGTGGTTGTTGCTGTCTAGTTGTTTAGCACTGAGATTTAATTCTGAATGAGCTGACCTACCCACTACACTCGCGGAGTGGTTGGCGTTAGGAAGGGCATCCAGCTGTAGAAACTCTGCCAGATCAGACTGGAGCCTGGTGCAGCCTTCTGGCTTCCCAGACCCCGGTCGAACCGTCCAACCCGTGCTAGCACGGAAAACGGACGTTAAACGATGATGATGATGATGATGATTCAAGCTGTGGCCATCTTGTATCTTTCTGGATATCCACAATGACATCATCCAATGTGTCTGTCACCTTTTAAAAGAGGATAGGAAGTGATTTGTGGGAGATTTGACTAGTAGTTCTAGCAGGTCAAGCAGCCACATAGAGACTCTGTTGTTGATATTGTTATTGCATCTGTTATAATAATTGATGCTGCTGCTCTTATTGTTGTTGTTGTTGCTATGGTGGTTGAGAAGACATAATGGATTTATTTTTCAGTTGATTGGATATCTCATGCATAATAATGAAAATATATTCAAAAAGAATTGTTACAAAGTGAGTTATAAATAAAGATATAAACAGCTGCCTTATGACTAAACAATTGAGGAACATAATGCAAAGCTTATCAAAGAAAATGGTCTCACAGTGGGTAGTCGAGATTCTATAAATGGTTAATGCTAATACAGAGTTTCCAGACAGGAATTTAGAACCTTTTAGCTATGTATAAACAAAGATATTAATCTAATATCCATGAGAAATCTGAGAAGTGTCTCTCACAGACAAAACTAACTCCATCTTTCAATCTCTGTGTATTCATTCTACCAGGGAGGGGAAGATATACATACATATATACATACGTGTATTTCACAAGGCTCTTTGTGGTTTTTATTATACACACACACACACATATATATACATGCTGAGACACAAGAACCTTACAAAGCACATCTTAATTCAACTAACAGAGATATTTATTCATTGGGTGTTTTTCTACAGAACATGTCTTCCTTCCTTCTTTTTTCCTCTGTCTGCTTCTATCCGTCTTTCTACTTTCTTCAAGGAAGAGGCTGGGATGTCTTCTGCAGTGTTATCCTCAATCAAGCAAACATAATACAAGTTTTCCTAAAGAGGACCTGTCCATCACCCACTCTTGCTATGTCCATCTCTGCTACTGACCACCATTTCCTTCCTGTCTCTACCCCAAATGACTGTTGCTACCCTCCTCCTCTTGCTCCTATCACCAACCAATTCAGGCCTTCACAGGTGGCTGGATATCCCACAGATATATGTACTCTTAATGTGATAGAAGCATGAAAGATAGTGGTATGAATGATAATGACAAGTGGTAAGAAATACAGGTGATAAGAATATTCAAGGCTGTCTGGTAAGAAGCTTGCTTCCCAACCACATGGTTCTGGGTTCAGTTCTATTGCGTGGCACCTTGGGCAAGTGTCTTCTATTACTACTCATGTTGACCAAAGCCTTGTGAGTGCATTTGGTAGATGGAAACTGAAAGAAGCTTGTTGTGTGTGTGGGAGTGTCTGTGTGTGTGTCGCCACTGCTTAACAACCGGTGTCAGTGTTTTTACATCCCTGTAACTTAGTGGTTTGGCAAGAGAGATCAATAGAATAAGTACTATGCTTTAAAAAAAACCTACTGGGATAGGTTCATTCAACTAAAAATTCTTCAAGGCGGTGCTCCAGCATGGCCACAGTCTAATGACTGAAACAAGTGAAAGAATAAAAGACATGTACATAGAGTGAAGGCAACATGGCCAAAAAGATAGGGCAATGAGAGTAGGTAATGTGATCCAGGAGAAGGGGTTATGATGGAGACCCAGAATATAAAGAGCAAGTGGCCAACATTGGTGGATGAATAATTTCATTTAATATCATCATCATCGTTTAGTGTCCGCTTTCCATGCTGGCATGGGTTGGATGATGCAACTGGGGTCTGGGAAGCCAGAAGGCTGCACCAGGCCCAGTCTGATCTAGCAATGTTTCTACGGCTGAATGCCCTTCCTAACGCCAACCACTCCATGAGCGTAGTGGGTGCTTTTTACGTGCCACCGGCACGGAGGCCAGGCGAGGCTGGCAACGGCCACGATCGGATGGTGCTTTTTACGTTCCACCGGCACAGAAGCCAGTCAGGGCGGCTCTGGCAACGGCCACGTTCGGGTGGTTAATAGTAGTATTAACATTGTGGCAAATTAAATGAAATAAAGTAGTATTAATATCAATGATTTCATATGAATATATTCCCCATTGAATATATTCCCCATTATTCAATCATAGTTCCAGTGATAGAGGTAACTCAACCATTTTGATAGAGTAAAAACACGGTTTCATGTGCTCACATATGATAGAAAGACATGTACATGTGCACATATATGTTGTATGTGTGTATATATATATATATATATATATATATATATATATTCACCTACACACATATATGATGTCTTTGAACATAATGGCTGTATGCATACATCATCTTATGATAATATTTGATCACAGTGCTTATTTCAGAATCAATTTCTATTACCTCCTCTACGTTACAACTTTACATAACAAGAACTCTGGGCAATATGCACCACCTTACAAAATTTCATTCAGCTAAAGATATTAATTATAATTCACTTGTTTACATGTCCCTTTTTCCATGCTTGATTAGGTTAGACAAATGTATTATGGAGGTATTGCATTAGAGCCAGATATGCTTCCTGTTGCTAATTCTTACCAGCTTTTCAAGAGATCTCTTATTCCACACATCTTTGAAGATGCAAAGCCAGCAGATGCTTTGTAGACATGGAAAATGGCAACATATCATTGCATGCAGCTCAGTGCTTTCAGAGAAGTGCAAATGTAAACACACACACATACACACATGTATGATGGACCTTTTTCAGTTCTCTCTACCCAATCTACTAACAAGGCTTTGGTTGGCCTGGTACAATATTAGGAAATACTTACCCAAGGTGCTGCTCAATGAGACCGAACCTAAACCCACACAGTTGGGAAGCAAACTTTTTAATCACACAGCCATGCCTGTACTTACCAAACATTTACAAACACATACATTTCATATATATATATATATAAACAAGTATGTATATATTAATTTAATATAACAATATAATTCAGTTTATAACCTAGCTTCAATGTTTGGGAAACTCATAAAACTCCATAGGTGCAATATATCATTGGTTGTACAGCTGAGAGATAATGGCATTAGATAAGTGAGTAATGTAATTTAGGGTTATACCCCAGACACTTCATGCTTGGGTGTGAACTCTTTCCTCAGACAACAACTAGTCAATACAAGGATCAGTTTGCTACCTTTCTTTCTTTCTTTCTTTTTTTTTTTTTTTTTCAAACTATTAGCTCTATTTACTTTGCAAGCTATTATGTCTATTTTGGACATTTTGTTTTTGCAATAAAGATGTGGTTCACAGTTTAAATGTTCTACAACTGTTCTTCTGTACCAATATTTTATGCCAATATCAAAAACAAAAATTAAAAAAAGACACAAATCAAGAGAGACAGAGAGGTGAGGGACAAAATCAATAGATGAAATAATTGGTTCATCTGTAACTTGATCAGTCAATTTTGGCTCCTGAGAATACAAAAAATGTGGAGTTGTATGTGTGAAATGGCTTAGAAAGCTTGATGTGTTTAGTGTGAACTGAAGAATTTGTAGGTGTATGTGTGAAATATGAGTAAGAAAGCCTGCTGTGTTTGTTGTATAGGCTTATGCGTGCTTAGCAGAACTGATTGACAGCCTTCACATCCACTATGCCAATAATGTTGTCTTCTTTTTGATCAAACAGAAAAAAATAAAATAAAATAAAATACAATTCCTGTTCTTTACAGAATATCTAACTGGAGTTAAAGGAACATTCGGAGGGAAATAAATGATATGACTGCCAAGAATGAGGTGAAAGCAATTCCAAAAACACAGTCTTCAGCAACAAGATAGTCATAACAAGATTATAATTTTCCGGGCCAATAACTTCATAGTTAGAGTGTATATTTACACTATTTATTGATCAGTTTGATGCTCAGACGACGATGATGGTGACTGTAGATTAAACTCATTGAAACAGATAAGTGGAGATATATTATAAATATAAACTCTAACGATGAGGTTAATAGCCTGGAAGATTAACGATTTCAATATAAATTTAGTAGTTTCGACCCAGGTCAAATCTGATCAAGCAAACCTCTATTACCAAAGTATTCCATCTACGGCTATCTCTCTTATTTTCAAACAAACTATCTGGAACTACACAAGTCCTTTATTTTTAAGTATAGTAAAGTGCAGTTTCAAAGGACTTTGATTGTTATTTCTTGCAGGTCCGGTGATTGTATAGACACTTCACTGTAGACCCATGTAAAATTAATTTTCCACATAAAGACAGGGAGAGACAGTTAATTGAATTAACCACAGTACATAACTGGTACTAACTTTTTTGCTGATAGAGGGATAAAGCACTTTAGCAGGATTTGAACTCAGAACAAAAAAGGAACTAACTTTTACTATTTTGATCAATATTCTATACCATTTAGATCAATACTTTATGCCATTTAAATCAATATTCTATACCATTTAGATGAACAAGTCAAATCTGTGGAAATTTATCTTCGTTATATAAAATCACTGTAATGAATAGTAAAAAGAAAGAAAAAAAAAAGAAAAGAGAACAATGTTGCTATAGCTATACTACTACTACCTATAACTGCCACTACCACTAGAAACCAACACCACCACCACTCCGACAACAAAGAAACAAATACCACCTCCTCCACCACCATCACTGCCACCAATAAACAATGTAACAGTCACTTTTTAAATGTTGAAATTTACAAAGAGAATCGTTAAGTTCAGTCTTAGCCATGCATTAAATCAGAGACAATTTTTCAAAATATAAATTTCAGTTACCATCACTACCACTACTATGGAAAACAGGAAT
Organism: Octopus sinensis; assembly: GCF_006345805.1. Classification (NCBI taxonomy): domain Eukaryota; kingdom Metazoa; phylum Mollusca; class Cephalopoda; order Octopoda; family Octopodidae; genus Octopus; species Octopus sinensis. The sequence continues at coordinate 18,180,606 of NC_043021.1, read as the reverse complement.
TTTTCATCTTCTCTGAGAAATCACCACAAAATCTAAGAATACATATAAGTAGTGTTATATCAACATATTGTAGTTCATGTTTAATTTAAATGTCAGCTAATTTTTCAAGGTGTCTGACAATGTATAATGAAAATAAAATTAAATCAATCAGATTTTGTTTTAACTAATTTTATGAAAGTTTAATCAGTCTCTATTTTGTACTAAAAAAACATGTCTGTCTTCCATAAAATCTTCAGAGTTTAAGCTTCATTATAATCTGGCATATCAAAGTTGAAATCATTGATGTGTGACACATGTCTAAGCGTTTATTCCAAATTTTACTCACCACCACCGCCACCACCAACCTACACAACAGCTGTAATGGTTTCAAATTTTGACACAATGCCAGCAATTTTAGGAGAAGGGATAAGTTGATTACATTGCCACCCCCACCCCCATTCCTGTGCTCCACTGGTACTTACAAAGGCGGTGAGCTGGCAGAAACATTAGCATGTCGGGCGAAATGCTTTGCGGTATTTCATCTGCCGTTACGTTCTGAGTTCAAATTCCACCGATGTCGACTTTACCTTTCATACTTTCAGGGTCGATAAATTAAGTACCAGTTACGCACTGGGGTCGATGTAATCAACTTAATACCTATGTCTGTCCTTGTTTGTTCCCTCTATGTTTAGCCCCTTGTGGGTAATAAAGAAACAGGTACTTACATTATCGACCCTGAAAGGATGAAAGGCAAAGTCAACCTTGATGGAATTTGAACTCAGAACATATGCCGTTAACCATTTTTGTCCAGTATGCTAACTATTCTGCCAGCTCACCACCTTAACCCTTTAGCATTCAGGGATTACTCTGTCGTCACGTTTAATAATTATTTATTCATGTTGTTTCCAATTAGTCGTGCATTATCTCGTAGCTTTGAGATCGGGATTGTTTAATTTTAGAATGACATTGTAGGGTAAGTGTAAGAGACTAGATCTGTCCAGTTTGAACATAAAAAAACATTTGAACCAGATGTAACCAGTTTATATTCTAAAGGGTTAACTTACACCACAACTCTAATAACAAAATTCTCTCCCCTACTCCCTTTCATCATCATCATCCTTGTCTCTACAGCCAACACCACTACCATGACTACCAACAGTCACTCCTCTTTGCATGACAAATTCCTTATGTATAAGATACAAAGATATTATGATACTCCATACTGTTGACATTAATGCTTAATCCCTATCAAATGATACCCTACGCTCTTTTAAAAAGGACACATTTGATAACATAATCCCTGGTATACAAAGACATAGGATGGTCATAACTGGCTAGTCTTTAATCATATAGGAAAGGAATAGGGTGGAGTGTAGTTTTGGCAATATATCATTGAGACAATTTCAAAAATCTGAAAAAAAAAAGATAGCAACAATATTTGTTATTCTATATTTTATTTTTGTGCAAATTAATATGAGGAGGGACAGTGCCCTAACCTGCTTTCATGCCTGGATGAATAATTTAGGGGTTATGCCAGTGACCATGGCACTGAGAAGCCCAATGTGCTAGCCAAGTGTCTGTGGCATCATAGATGCTGTTCTGTGCCCCTGACCAAGAATCTTAACTTCCAATGACTCAGTACATCTAGCTGTAGATAGGTACCATCATTAGGTATAATTCACCTCAATAAGTAATGTTTAACTGATGAGCATTTCATAAACTTGTCAGACCCATTTCCTGTTCTGGACCACTGAGGGAGAGATAAATAGGGTTAGAGCATAAAACAAACTGCCTTGTGGTATTTGATCTGGCTCTCTACCACCTGAATTCAAATCCCAATGAAGTCAACTTTACCTTTCCTTCCCTCAAGATCAAAGAACTGAAGTACCAGTCAAGTACTGGGGTCAATTTAATCAACTAACTTATCTTCCAAATTACTGACGTTGGACAGAATCAATAGAGTGACAGAGAGAATGTCTTACAGTATTTAAACATGGTCCTGTATGTTCTGAGTTCAAATTCTGTCAAGGACAACTTTGCCTTTCATCCTTCCAGGTTCAATGAAACAAGTACTGGAATCAAGTTAACCAACTCCATCCCTCCACCAAATTTCAAAACCCATGTCTATATTACAAATTATTATTATTATTATTATTATTAAGGTGGCGAGCTGGCAGAATTGTTAGTACACCGGGCGAAATGCTTAGTGGTATTTCATCTGCTGCAACGTTCTGAGTTCAAATTCCACCAAGGTCAACTTTGCCTTTCATCCTTTCGGGGGTCGATAAATTAAGTACCAGTGAGACACTGGGGTCAATGAAATCAACTATCCCCTACCCAAAATTTCAGGTCTTGTACCTATAGTAGAAAGGATTATTATTATTATTATATATTTCTGCACCCACCCCCCACATAAAAAGCACCATCCGAACGTGGCCGATGCCAGACCCCTCTGGCACCTGTGCAGGTGGCACGTAAAAAACACCCACTACACTCGCGGAGTGGTTGGCGTTAGGAAGGGCATCCAGCTGTAGAAACACTGCCAGACTAGACTGGAGCCTGGGGCAGTCCCTAGCTCCCCAGACCCCGGTCGAAACCGTCCAACCCGTGCTAGCGCGGAAAACGGACGTTAAACGATGATGATGAAGATGATGATAACAAGGTCTGGTCCTTTCTTCCAACACAAAGAATTCAGTAGATACTAATACAACACTCAATCATACAAACTGCTTCAAGCCAATGCTCTTCCATTCACCTACCTCTGCCATACACTCCCTCCTAGCTCTGACTACTAGTCTACCACTGATCTATATTATATCCCTGTCTCTCCTATGGTGCAACTCTCCAACCAATGGACTACCACTGACCTATATTTTACTCCACTCCACCCGTCTGTCTCCTAATAGCCCAACCCAATTTAACACACAATGCTCTATTAGTCACTAAAGGTGTCTCTACATGGTTACATGACTTGCTGGAAATATCAACCAAACCTTCCTCGAATCACACCTCACCGTCTTCAAAACACAGTGGATTATGTAGCCCTAGATAAACCCTAAAAATACAGGATAGAGTCATTTCCTAGAATTCTTTTGATTGCATAGTTTCCTCAGTCAACATTAAACTGCAAGCTATAGTTAAACAACAACAACGACAACAACTGTATATTTGTGGTGATTCTGAAAGGTTGTTGCAATATGTTTATAATTAAAGTCTGACACATGAAAAAAGAAAGTGCTTCAAACCGGATTCTGGATATGGTTCACTGAGCACGAACAACACCGACATGCAAAGAAATTTCAATCGGTCTTATGTGTCCAAAAGTACGTAGAGAAATTGTTTAAAGCTGAATATAAACTGAATATGTCTTGAGAAAGTACAACTTCAGCAGTCATAGCTATATTCTAAGTGTATTCGTGTGCATTTGAGCTTCATTTCAACAAAGCAACATTTTAACACCTAGTGCTGAATTATTATTATCATCATCATCATCATCATTATTATTAAGGCAACGAGCTGGCAGAATCGTTAGCCTGCCGGGCGAAATGCGTAGCCGTATTTTGTCTGCCGTTACGTTCTGAGTTCAAATTCCGCCGAGGTCGACTTTATCTTTCATCCTTTCGGGGTCGATAAATTAAGTACCAGTTACACACTGGGGTCGATGTAATCGACTTAATCTGTGTGTCCATCCTTGTTTGTCCTCTCTGTGTTTAGCCCCTTATGGGTAGTAAAGAAATAAGTATTTCATCTGCCACTATGTTCTGAGTTCAAATTCCGCCGAGGTCAACTTTGCTTTTCATCCTTTCGGGATCAATAAAATTAGTACCAGTTATGCACTGGGGATCAATGTAATTGACTTAATCCCTTCCTCCAAATTTGAAGCCTTGTGCTTTTGGTAGAAAGGATTGTTATTATTATTGTAAAGGTGGTGAGCTGACAGAATCGTTAGCACACCAGGTAAAATGCTTAGTGACATTTCATCCATCCTTACTTTCCGAGTTCAAATTCCGCTGAGGTTGACTTTGCTTTCATCTTTTTGGGGTCAATAAAATACCTTAAAAACTCATGTAATTTACGCACTTTCTTCACAAAAATAAAAATAAACTTTAGGTACATAAACTATAAGTAGATCATTTCCAGAAATTTTTTTGAAATTTTTTTGTTGGAAAAAGATGTACAAAACGTAAACATTCGTACCAGAAGTTAACTCATTTAATGTCAGAATAGGTTTTTACAGAAAAAATAATGGCTTAAATATAAGGAAGCTGACTTTTATTTATGCTGGACAGTATAATGCTTACTTTTTCTGTATAAATTTACTAAAACCATTAAATGGTTAACTACTTTTTGAAGTCTGACGTTTATTTTACATTGCTTGGAGTTTCTTCCTAACGCAATGGAGCACCACTGACATACATAGTAATATGGATATTCCAGACAGAAAAAATGTAATGATATAGATAATTTTGATTGTATGTTTTTAGTTTTGTCTGTCTATTACCAAGCACAGTTTTAAGTTTGTCATACTGTTTGTGCCAATTTTGAACATTAGCTTTATTAACATTAAAATGCCTCCCAGCAGCTCTATTGCCACATTGAAACACATATTCAACATATTTAATTTCTCTTTCGCTGTAAATGATTCATAATTTCTGTCCATACTGACAATAACAGTAATGACAAATACTAAAGTTTGCTTGACATTTTATAACAGTGAAAGGGATTAAAATTTCAATACTCCATATCAAAGGTTCCCACAAGAATAGGGGGGAAAAGAATTCTGTTTACATAATCAGTTTGATCGGTCACCTTACTCTGTCGGTTGAGTAAAGTGTCATCCAAGCTGATGTTTATTGGTAATTAAACTTAATTTGCAACACCTGTGTGTATTTATCAGTTTTGTTTTTCTTGGTAATTCTTAACTTTTTCCGTGATCGTGATTTGAGAAGACATACAGAAGAATGCTGAAGATCAAACATAATCTCTTGTGGGCAAGAAATGTAAAATAAAGTTTATTATAAACAACACAAACACTTTATAATTTAACAGCTTTCAATGTGATATCTGTTAAACAGAAATTATTTTTATTTAACAAAAATTTAATAAAATCTAATCATAAGTAAATGAAATTATGCTACATATAACTAAATTGAAAACCTTTTTCCCCTGGCTATATTGGCAATTCTAAAAACTTTTGGGTACGAATTTTACATGAGTAGAAGCTTTCTTCAACAAATTTTATCCTGAAAATCACCTGCATAGATTACACAGGTTTACAAATTACATGGATTTTTATAGTAAGTACCAGATGAAATCGATCAGTCCCTTCCCCCAAAATTTCAGGCCTTGTGCCTTTAGTAGAAAGGATTGTTGTTGTTGTTATTATTATTATTATTATTATTATTATAGGGCAGTGACATGGCAGGATTGTTAGTATGCCAGACAAAATATTTTGTAGCATTTCTTCTGCTTTTACATTCTCATTTCAAATATGACTGAGGTTGATTTTAGCTTTCATCCTTCTAGGGTTGATAAAATAGGGATCAGTTGAGCACTAGGGTTGATGTAATTGACTAGCCACCCCTCCAACCTAAAAAATATCAGTGTATGTGTGTGCATGCACACACACACACACACACACATACATCGGCTTCTTTCAGTTTCCATTGACTAAATCCACTTGCAAGACTGTTTGGTCCAGGTCTATAGTAAAAGACACATGCCCAGGGTGTCATGCAGTGCAATTGAACCCAAAATCATGTGGTTGGAAAGCAAACTTTTTAATAACACACCCACCTTGTGTGTGTGTGTGTGTGTGTGTGCGTGTGTGATAATTTGAGAGTTTGGTTCATTAGGAGAGACAGAGGTAATATATAGGTCAGTGGAGGACAAAAGGCTAAAAAGCTGTATTGTGGAAAGAAGGTAAGAAGAGCAGGGAGGCGAATGAGACAAACAATAGTGGAGGACCAGTGATTGACAGTATTATGTAATGGTGGGCTGGGTTCTGGCTACCATTTACCAAGTTGATACTAAAACAAGAATTGACAAACTTTAGCAGAGAGAGAGAGATTTTTTTCTAAAACTCCCAATAAACAGACAGTTACAGTATCAGTGCTAAGAATTGTTGTTTCTACTGTTGACGTAATTAGTTTCGGTTTTTATGAATAGAGTTTACACCAACCAGTAAGGGGGAAGAGAAACTGTGCAGATTTAATGACAGGATCAAGAGAAACTAAATTAGTGAATGAGTAATCAACACAAAAATATACCCACCCAACCGACTACTGCTGCTTGCTACTTCAACAACAACAACAGCTGTTTTACACCTACTTAATGGCTCTACTGTGCTTATTTTGCTATGCAATTTCTCACAGAATACTCAGCACGTTTTCTTTGAAATTCCTAAACCAAACAACTTCCTTAGCTTCTTTATGCTTAGAATGGTTTATTACACAGTATTGTATATCACAGCCAACACTAACCTGTGCCATCACCTTTGATCTAATTATCTCAATACCACAGCTCTATTTACCTACCTGTATTCTAGTTGCCCCCAACCACAAGTAAATATTTTTTTCTTCTCCCAGTATACCACTTCCTAGCAGTGTAACCTACAGTTGGTAACTTCTCATGGTCAGCCACTTCCTGTGGACTGAGACCACAACAACGTGTCCATAGCAACCAATTATCTCTTAAAGATAACATTGTCCTTTTCCCCAAGGATGTTATTCAAATCAAAACTTTATTCTTGATGTCTTGAAATAATACCTCCTCCTTCTTTAGAATTGCCAACAATTGTCATTAAATTTTTGTTTTCCTTCTCATTGTATACATATTTCAGTTTATCCTTTCTATTTCTCTATTTTCCATTTCAAGCTTTATAAAATATTTTCCTATTTGTGTTTACTTCTGCAGGTCTTGTCTTATGCTATTTCAAAGCCAAAAGGCCTTTATATGTATATGTATGTGTGTATATATATATATATAATATATATATATATATATATATATATATATATAGTAGTTGTATACTGTCAACTTAATGTGACGGTCTCATGAAGGGAATCACACCAGTGCTATTTAGCCCTAGGAAGCATCAACACTTCCTGTCGGCCTTGACACATTTCCAGTGTCCTTATGTTTACAAGGGGGAGACAAGCACCTCCATCCAGCTAAGCCTGCATCCAGAAACTAGTTTCTCCTCCTTGTGACAAGGCTGACCTTTGAAATACAGGTACTATTCCTTTATACTAGCTGAGTGGACTGGAGCAATGTGAAATAAAGTTTCTTGCTCAAGAACATGTCACCAGGAATTGAACTCATGATCTTACAATCAGGAAACTGAATACCCTAACAACTAAGCCATGCATCTTCACATAATATATATATATATATATATATATATATATATATAATATATATATATATTATATATATATATAGTGTGTATCTAGTTCCCCTTGCTACCTTGTTATATTCCTACCTGTGAAGCCAAGGTCATTATGGATGAATGAGTAGAAAGGTAGAAGTGAGGAATGGAGACAATAAAGAAAGAGAGAAGTAGGGATAAAGTGATGAACCATTTTGTTAAACCTGATGGAACTTCTTTAGCAGGAGCAGGTTACTTAATTAGTGTAATCTACAAGAATAATCACACTTTTGTCAGTACAATTCCCCTTACACTTATACACACACCGTAATGAGGTCTCTTCCATCTATTTTACAGGCTGTTCAGGTCTAATTTATCTTCACTAAAACAGGGATTAGTAATTTATTCTCACTAACAATATAGAAAACCACAATCTCTTTCTCTCTCTCTCTCTCTCTCATTACTTGTTTCTAGTCCAATTAGTTTGTTTTTTTGTATTTTCTTCATTTTTTTCCTTCATTTTGATTCTCATACTCCTTGTTTTATTTTAATCTTAACTTTCATTATTATTTCTTTATGATTTATCAGTTACAGCCAGTTTTTTCAATATGATACACACACACACCACACACACACACACACATTATATGTATGTATGTATGTATGTACATACACACGCATGCAGGCCGCACTTGCACACCTAGGCTTGTCTCACAAATCTTTCTTGGTAAATGATTTACTTAACATAGAACCTAGATTTTGACTTTTCTTCATCATCTCACCTTCCAATTAACATTCAGGAGAAATATGGTACTGTAAACCCTAATACCAGTAATTTAACTGACATCAAGAATCTTCCAAAATAACAAGCAGTATGGTTCTATCAAAATACCTTAATGAAATTGAATATATACATATATATATATATTTATATATATATATGTAAGGTGTGTAGAAAAATCTCCAAAGCCAGGAGCAAGACTTTAGTTCTGATGATACAATAGATATACCTGCTATTAAGTATTTTAAAGTGCCTTGTATTAGGTTTCACGGTATGGAAAAATGTGTGTGTCTAGTTCAAATGCCATCAAAGACACACACTGCCAGCTAGGAGAACCACACAATCATATTTATAGCAAATACTAGCTCAAAAGCCACCCTGTCGGGTAGCTTTTAAGCTAGTATATAGCTTTTAAGTAACTGACCCTGAATGGGAAGATCTGCAAACAGGTCTCTGACTTGTTTTGGAGAATTTGGTGCAATTGCTTCCTCCAGAGTCATATCCCAATGATGATCATATTCATCACAAAAAAATCATGTAAAAAAAAAATAGCCAAAAATAATCGCAGTAATAAAAACATAGGAATCCAAAATTTCAGGATTGCAGGTCCAGATTCGGCTTGGAATGTTTTTAATTTACTCATGGAGTTAGCCTTTAGATCATAAAAATTGACAAACGGTGCTGCTATGTTTATATCCCTGTAACTTAGCAGTTCAGCAAAAAGATACTGATAGAATAAGTTCTAGGCTTAAAAAATAAGTCCTGGGGGTCAATTTGTTTGACTAAAATCCTCCAAGGCAGGTGCTCCAGCATGGCTGCAGTCAAATGACTGAAACAAGTAAAAGAATAAACTATAAAACCTTCAGCTAATAAGGCTGGAATTCTCATTTGGCTCCACTTTTTTCTATGTTCCTATAGACTGGATGAGTGGAGGCGCAATGGGCCAGTGGTTAGGGCAGCGGACTCGCAGTCATAGGATCGCGGTTTCGATACCCAGACCGGGCGTTGTGAGTGTTTATTGAGCGAAAACACCTAAAAGCTCCACGAGGCTCCGGCGGGGGATGGTGGTGATCCCTGCTGTACTCTTTCACCACAACTTTCTCTCACTCTTACTTCCTGTTTCTGTTGTACCTGTATTTCAAGGGGCCGGCCTTGTCACTCTCTGTGTCACGCTGAATATCCCCGAGAACTACGTTAAGGGTGCACGTGTCTGTGGAGTGCTCAGCCACTTACACGTTAATTTCACGAGCAGGCTGTTCCGTTGATTCGGATCAACCGGAACCCTCATCATCGTAACCGACGGAGTGCTTCCATCCATCCAGACTGGATGCATTTTTAAAACAGTAAATTTCTACACATCTCAATCCTAAACACTCGTGGCATAAGACTAATACCGATTCTAGATGCTTTTAACAGACTGTTGCAAGTACTGGATCAAATGTCTGCAGTTCACTCTCCATCTCCTCCTCCTTTCAGATACTGACCAGCAGATGACCTTGAAAGGTCACAGGTATTTCCTACACTTTTTGACTAACTTATAAAATACAAAAGAAGTGTACTTTATTCTAATTCTTCAACAGAAAGGTTTGGTGGTGGTTGTGGTGGTGCTGCTGAGATTTGATAGACATTCTGGCTCAGAATCATCACCATGCTGTATAGTACCTGGGGTCCTTGATGAGGGAGAGAGAGCACATAAAAGAAGTTAAGTTTATTTGTAATAGGTGAGTACAATTAGGTGTCCTGATCAGAAACAATGAAACACATACTCATAATGTGAATTGAAGCTATTCTGCCTTTGAAAGAATCCTTTGAAGTGGCTTATGAACTCTGGAAGAAGCTACCAGTCTCTATTAAACTTCCAGACACACACACACACACACACACACACACATAGATGCTAAGAAACCTTTAAAAATTTGAAGCAAAAAAATTGTGTATCAGTTTCTATTTCCAAACAATCAGCCATTTCAAAGAACTAAGTCATATGAGGAGACCAGAATTAATTGTATAACCCTATGAACATGAACACAATGGAAAAATAATAGTTAAGTTAGTGTGTTAACTGATTTAATACAGTAAGCATTAAAATAATTATGAAGGAAGAGATTACAAAATTTAGTCAACTAATATTTTGATATTACATAATTTGAACACAACATCTCTAGGTTGCTAGCTCAGTGTTTTATCCACTAATCTCTGTTTCGTTTTATTACTTAGAGATGGGAAAACAGCACCTATGACCATTTTCGAAACCTTTGAAGAGGTGATTATCCTTAGACCCAGCGCAAGTACTTGCAACAGACTGTACCCCACTGAAGACACCCAAAGACTAGGTGTTGGTGCTTAATCCTTTTCCTTGATGACAGATTAAGTCTGTCTCTCAAGAACAGGAATCATCATCATCATTGTTTGACCGTGGTCGAGACAATGGAATTTACCATGTTGCGCCAGACTTCACGGTCCATCATAGCATTACGGAGGTCCTGTTGCTGGATGCCTGTATCCCTGGAGATTACATCAGGGTAGGAGAGTGTGTGCCCTCTGGTGTTGCGAGTAGATGGCTTCCAGAGGAGAAGAGTAGAAATTACTTCTTTTTCAGCTCTACAACAATGTCCAGCAAACTGGACTCTCCTACCTTTCACAAGAGATGACACAGGTGGTAATTTCCCATATATTTGCATTTTAGTTGGATGGCGCCTCCACGAGAGATTTTGAGCTCTCATAAGGAGGCGAGTGTAGGTTCCATCCAACCGCCTCTCAAGCTTCTTTGATAACGTCCAGGTTTCTGAGCCATATAGTAGGATTGGTTCGACTGTGGCTTTGAATATTTCAAGTTTGAAGTCTCTACTTAGATTTGATGACCAGATCTTATGCATGTCATTACAGGCTGACCAGGCCATACCCTTTCTAGTTAGAAAGTCTTTTCCAGATGATGATATGTATGACCCAAGATATTTATAATCAGAAACCATATTTAAAGGTGCACTGTTGAGAGTGTGGATGATGCAATCACTGTTGGACAGGCACTTGTTTATGTATTCAGTTTTGGCCTCAAGAACAGGAATGGTCAGTCCCTCCACCGGGTTTCTACACAGTTTCTATCTATCAACTTTCATTCTTCAGTCTTTGGTTAGTCTGAGGCTATGGTAAAAATTCTTGCCCAAGGTGGTGTCCAGTAGATTGTAACCAAAAAAAACCATGTGATTGTGAAGCAGCCCTGCCTGTGTTTTTTACACAAAAGAAAACAATCTACAGTCTACACTATGTTAATGAAATGGCATTCGGCAGCAGCAGCAGCACTGTAAAACAATTCAATATTTGAACATCTTTTCCTAACAGACACACGGTTTCTGATTTTATTCAGAGAGTAATTTTAGATTCTGTCCATTTCATTAATTCTATCTTCAGCACAATTGTGTCTGAGTGGGGGCAGAGAGAGAGAGAGAGAGAAGATTGATGGGTGTCTGCAGTAATGCTGACATCTGTATGTATATGTGGGGGGTATATCGAACACATATATATATATATATATATAATATATATATATATATATATATATATATATATATATATATATATGTATATATATATGTATATGTATATGTGGGGGGTATACTGAACACATATACATATATATATATATATATATATATATATACACACATACATACATATAGGGGTGCATAGATAGTGGTGAGACGTGCCTCTCCACACTCACTTGTAAATATGTGTGAGTGGGCGTTATGTCTGAATGTATGTGTCAATGTAAATATCTGTTTGTGTGAATGTGTACCTTAGAGAGAGAGAGAGAGAGACAGAGAGAGAGAGAGAGAGGAAGCAGCGGCAAGCGAAGCAGCAATACAATGCACATTCAAATGAATGTAACAATTGTTCCTTAAGCATAAAAATGAAGACAAATGATAATGTAGGAGGAAGATGACAATGGTAATGATAACGATGATGATAAAAATGATGGTGATAATGATGGTCTACCAATACAAAAGTACAGACAACACTAAAATAATCACCTCAACATCGTCTTAATACAATTCTCTTTTTTTCTTTTCTTTTTTTTTTTAGTTTCTTGTTTCTATGTTGCTGTGTTTGTTTGTTTGTTTGTTACACGGATTGCAACATTGAGCATTCGCAGTTATGAACAAATCATTAAACAGACAAATCAGCCTTCTAATTCACTCATCACCTAATGAATCAACTGATATAGGTGTTTCATACAACAGCAGTTTAATTTTAATATTAATTCATACGTGTGTGTGTGTGTGTGTATTTGTGTATGTAACTAAATGTAGAGTGTTATACAAATTTCAATTTATACATGCCTCACAAACATACATTCCAAATATAGGCGCAGGAGTGGCTGTGTGGTAAGTAGCTTGTTTACCAACCACATGGTTCCTGGTTCAGTCCCACTGCGTGGCATCTTGGGCAAGTGTCTTCTACTATAGCCTCGGGCCGACCAATGCCTTGTGAGTGGATTTGGTAGACGGAAACTGAAAGAAGCCTGTCGTATATATGTATGTATATATATGTATGTGTGTGTATGTGTTTGTGTGTCTGTGTTTGTCCCCCTAGCATTGCTTGACAACCGATGCTGGTGTGTTTATGTCCCCGTCACTTAGCGGTTCGGCAAAAGAGACCGATAGAATAAGTACTGGGCTTACAAAGAATAAGTCCTGGGGTCGAATTGCTCGACTAAAGGTGGTGCTCCAGCATGGCCGCAGTCAAATGACTGAAACAAGTAAAAGAGTAAAGAGTATGTGCATGCATGTGTGTATGTGTGTGTGTTTGAATAAAAGGAATATTGGTGTGTGTGTGTGAGAGAGAGCACAAGAAATATTCTCATTAACACTTCTGCCAAATGCAAACAAATAAATAAATAACCTGATATAATTGTAAGGGACAGAAAAGAAAAATTATGTACGGTCATAGGGGTCAGCTACCCAGCAGATATGAGCATTTTATTCAAATTCAGTGAAGAAGACAATGTTTACAGATAGCTGCCTTCAAGAAACCTATAGCTTCCTTATTCAGATTATAAATTCAGTTTATAATACATATTGGTGTACCTGGCACCAATCTTGACTTGAAAACCAGGGATTTTCAGGCAAACTAGGTGACTAACTCACACTTTACAAAAGTGGTACAGTAAAGATATGTAAGACTTTTCTAAAGTTTGACGTAACATTTTATCATTTTTGTTAACCAAATCACATTGCCAGGAACCAGTTTCTTTTCTAAAGAAACAATCTGAGTAATCAAAAGATAAAGATAAAATATATACATGCATATATTTATACATACACAGAAGCACACACATACACACATGCATGCAAGAACCCAAAAGAAAAAAACATACTAAAAAAGATAGAATGTTTTCATTGCATAAAGTCTACTTCTCTTTCTATTCTCATTGCTTCTTAACTCTCACTCTCTCTAATATCTCCCTTATTTTCTTCTCTCTCTCTCTCTCTCTAATATCTCCCTTATTTTCTTACTTCTCTCTCTCTAAGTAAATCAACAATTCCATGATTTTATGTCATCTTTAGTAAGAAATCAAAGCCAACAGAGCCGAACAGCTCTGCTAGAACCATCACCACCACCACCACCACACCACCATATATCTAGTACCACACACACACACACAAACATACACACACGTCTCTCCCTTTTCTGTTTTCTTCATCAAAGTCAAATTGCAAAAACTTTTTAACTAACTATAATTACTTCCACTGAGGGAGGACACTTATAAGAAACACCACCACCACCACCAACAGAAGTAGTAGTAGTAGTAGTAGTAGTAGTGAGATAATACTTCAATAAACAAATAAAATGTATGACCTTTTTCAATTCTCCATGAATTTGCCTGCTCCCTTGTTTTTTTAGGTGTGTGTGTATGTGTGTGTGTGTGTGTGTGTGTGTGTGTGTGTGTGTCTGTCTGTCTGTGTGTGTGTGTGTGTGTCTGTCTGTCTGTGTGTCTGTCTGTCTGTGTGCGCGCATGAGCGAGTATTTGTAATCTTTATCCTTCCCATGGTATTTCAACAACTTTACAAGTATGACTTATGTTTTCTTTAGTATTCCTTCCTTGCTTTATGTTGATGATAATGATGATGATAGTGTGTGTGCAGGTGTGGGGTTGGGGTTGGGAGTTGGGATAACATGTACATAATGATCACTTGAGGAAATGAAATTAAAGAAAAGATAACCCTGCTAGAGAAGTCGTGACATTACTCTGGAAGGCATAGGGATGACAAGTGCCTGTGTATATATGATAGATGTAGACATATACATCACCAGCATCTTCGAACCAATGACTATTAGCCTCTTCCTGTTCATATCAATTATCAAGGATTGGACGGGTCAACAGTTCATCCTCTCGTGTATTTTGATCCTGTATCCACTGCACCACTGATATGACAACTTCATTTAAAGACTTACATAATTTGCTCTAGTCTTCACGAATAACATTATTCGTTGCACTAGCTTCCCAGAGAGGACGAGTGACTCAGACTTTGCAGCACTGATTTTTATTGCTCCTGTTGAACAGCGCTTGGCTGCGAAACCTATCAAATGCATGTGAGAGATCACCTTCTGACAAGCCATGAAGTATACCTATTTCTTTACTATCCACAAGGGGCTAAACACAGAGAGGACAAACAAGGACAGACACACGAATTAAGTCGATTATATCGACCCCAGTGCATAACTGGTACTTATTTAATCGACCCCGAAAGGATGAAAGGCAAAGTCAACCTCGGCGGAATTTGAACTCAGAACGTAATGGCAGATGAAATACAGCTACGCATTTCACCCGGTGTGCTACCATGCCCTCTGTAAATTCCAGAAGATTGATCACTGTCTTCCATACATACAGGCTTGTCCTTTCAGGTGCTGGTACCACTTAAAAAGCCCTCATGAGGCTGTTGCATTAATGCACACATGCCAGTGCTGCATAAACACCCAGCACAATCTGTTAAGTGGTTGGTGTTAGAAAGGGCATCCAGCCATAGAAACAATGACACAACAAACAGTTGGAGTCCAAGCAGCTCCCTGCTAACCAGCTCCATGTCAAACCATCCCACCCATGCCAGCATGGAGACCAGATGTTGAACAATGATGATGATCCAGCATCTGCCAGTTCTAACACCATTTCCAACCCAGTTGTGCATGTGGAGAAGTTCAAGTACCTTGGGGCCATTTTCATGAGTGATGGAATGCAGGAGTGAACACACACACACACACACACACAATTTATTATAAATGTAACAGCAACTGGTACAACACAGACGACTATGGAGAGATCCATGCGAAGAATATCATTGCAGGAGCATAACCAAAAGGAGACAATTGAAGAAAGGAGTGGAGTAATTATGTAATTGCAGAATATCGAAAACACTATTTTCTGTTGTATTGAACATGGTGTAAGGCTCAGGTAAAGAAAAAGGTGGACCTGTGTAGTTGTCAGGCAGTATGCAAGAGATTGGAAGAGACCACATGGAAAGAGGGTAGTGCAGCCTCAGGAGAAAATAGAAGCACATTATGACCAGCAATGTATAAAAACATCTAAGAGGCTGCTCAATAATAAAGATGTTCCGTTCGGGCATTGGGCCTCACAGAGGCAAAGTGGTTGAGTTCTTTTGGAGTGTTGGGCCTCACGGAGGCAATGACTGAGACCTTTGGAATTATGATGTGCATGGGAAAAAGACCCATCAAGCTGAGAAAAATTGCAGTTGTGGCAGATACTGGTGTGATGCAAATGGCACCTGTGCCAGTGGCACATAAAAGCACCTGTTACACTCTCGGAGTGGTTGGTGATGGGAAGGGCATCCAGCTGTAGAAAACCATGCCAAATCAGACTGGAGTCTGGTGCAGCCTTCCAGCTTGCCAGCTCTGGTCAAATTCATGCCAACATGGACAACGGACATTAAATGATGAGGATGATGATGATATATATGTATGTAGGTATGTAAGGATGAATGAATATATGTATGCATGTGTGTGTGTGTATATGCATGTATGTATTGAAATACTTTCAGTTTCTTCCTACTAAATTCACTCAACCGGTTTCGGCCAGCTCAGAGCTACAGTAAAAACGACATTCCCAAGGTACCATCCAATGGGATTGATCCCAAACCAAGTGGTTGCAATGCAAACTTCTTAACCACATAACCATGTTTCTGTGTGTGTGAGTGCGTGCATGCATGAACACATATGTTATATACACACATAAGGCCTGATCTAAGAAAGCTTGGAGAAATACCCATTTAAAAATAGTGAAATGGTACCTGCATCTACACCTGCCTGTTACTCAGTACACGCTTCCCCCTATTTCCTACTCTATACCCTCACATTTTCTTGCCATCTCTTCTCCTACCTGCAGTACCTATTCTAAATCCTCTTATCCCCATCATCAGCCCTTCTCTTCTTCATTGTAACATAACACTTGTAACTTGTTGGAAAGCATCCATTTATGTATATTGAATATCCCCCTCCTCCTCCTCCTCCTCCTCCTATTTCCATCACTCGTATCAAGGTATTCTTTACAATTTCTATCCTTCTGAATCATGATACAAGAATCAGGAGAAAAGGGAACTGCATTCTAGCACCCCCTATTCTCACCCTGCTCTAATTTTTCTGAGGCCATGCTCTCTTGGACATGTTAACTTCAGGATATGCTCTTCCTCATCATCATCATCATCACCACCATCATCATCTTGTCACACCTTCACACATTGCTCTACCCACCTATCTATAACATGAGGTGGCACACTGCACCTCCTACGAATCAACCTTCTTTGACTATCACTCTCTCGAACCTCTCACACTACTAACCCTTCACCAACCTAATGCCCACATCCACTGTCTCATGGACCCCCAAAAATCTTATGTGGACCCTGGTCGAGAACCACTGGTTTAAAGCATAGTTTACATCAGTATTGAAGACATGAGGTGGAAATAAAATAATGAAAAGAAATAGAAATGACCTAATGGTCCTGCTTATGTAAATGTATGTATCGGTATGTATAGCAAGAAACGACTAGGTTTCATTCTCAAACATTTTACATATGTCAACCTACAAAAGTTAATGTGTGAAAGACTAAATAGGAATTTTGATGGAAGTTTCTATAAAACTAGCTTTTATACATCAAGTGGCTATGGGGTTCCACCAGAGAAAAATAGTAATCAAAGGGATCCATAAATAAAAAATGATTGAGAACCCCTGCTCTAAACAAACACTTATAATTGCCTTTAGATTTTGTTAAATATAATCACAAATGAATAATGAGATTCAAATATCAATAAAATCAGTTTCTCTCAAACTATTTTGATACTAAGCCACACAGCCACCCAAGATTGCCTCTGGTTCTATGACACAAACTTCATGCTTAACCTTTTAGCATTCAAACTGGCCATATCTACCTGCTTTTATAGCAAGTTGATGCAGGTAGTTTATCCCGTCCCCCTCCGACTTTTAGTTCAAGAAATTGAAAAAACTGCATTGTTTATGAGATGACCCAATAGTTATGGCCAATGCCAATGACATGTAACTTGTACCCATGCCAGTGACATGTAAAAAGCACCCATTACACTCTTGGAGTGGCTGGTGTTAGGAAGGGCATCCAGCTGTAGAAATTATGCCAAATCAGATTGGAACCTGGTGCAGCTCTCCAATTTGTCAAACCATCTAACCCATGCCAGCATCAAAAGCAGACACCAAATGATGATATATATATATATATATATATATATATATATATATATATATAGAGAGAGAGAGAGAGAGAGAGAGATCTATATAGGCACACATATAATTGTATTTATTATACCCATTTCAATGAAGAGTTGTGTGAATTTTGTGTTTTATTAGAAATATTGTTAGCAGCATATTTGCCACATTTTACATGATTTCAATATGTACCATAACTCACAGGACCAATCTACCATGTAAACTGAAGGATAATTCTGTGTGTGTTTGTGTGTGTGTGTGTGTGTGTGTGTATTGGTAACAAACCAGAGTGTTACCAAAGTGTTCATCGCACTCAGTATCAAATTTCAAATATTTCCTTTGCAGAATAACCCCCACTGGCAGGATATTTTTGTAAATTTGGGAGGGGTAGTGCCGACAGTATGGTAATGGTGTGAAAAGAGGGGGGTCAGTTTTACTTTTGGAACATTAGTGAGTCAACCATATGTTGTCCTAAATAAATGACTATTTTAAGAAAAATAATGCAATAAACTTTTAAATAGGATACAAAAGAAAAAAAAAGAAAATTTAAAAAATACATACAAAAAATAAACCAACAGAGCATCTCCTTTTTCCCCTCAAAAATTTGTGTCAATTTTTCAGAAAAAGTTTTTAATTTTTGCACCCTTTTCTTTTTTTTTTACCAAGCAAGTTTTTGCCTTTAGATGTGTCATTATTGGTGTCTAACAGAACCATTGAAATCTAGCTAAAAGATGGGCAAATGTGTGTAAATATTACCTAATCTCAAGAAATGTTTCTTTGGCCATTGCTTAGCTGCCTTCTTTGCTATGGTAAGTGGATGGAAGATAAATTTTCTGAGATGTAACATTAGTATATCTCAAGTAATACTGTGCTAAGATAACACCATTGTGTTAAGGTACAACATAGTTGTGTTAAGATACAACACCATTGTGTTAAGATAGGTCACCTGTATGTCAAGATAAGACACTAGTGTGCTATGATAAGACTCCAGCATGCTAACCTAGGACACTGCTAAACTATGATCAGATACCAGTGTGCTATGACATGACACCACTATGCTAAGACACGACCCCACTGCTCTATAAGAAAACACTACTGTGCTATGATCAGACACCAGTATGCTAAGATATAACATCATTGTGCTATGATCAGATACCAGGGTGCTAATACATGACATCATTGTGTTATGATCAGATACCGTTATGCTAAGTCTGCCACCTAGAAACAGGAAAGATCTTCTTAATGAGATTCCACACAGTTTCCATCTTTCAAATCTCAGTCACAAGACTTTGAGGCTATGGCAAAAGACATACCCAAAGAGATGTACAGTGAGATTGAACCAAAGCCATGTAGCTGCAAAGTGAAGTTCTTAACCACATAGCCACACATACACCTTCTAGTGATGGTGGTGGTACTTATAGAAGTGGTTATAGTAGTGGTGATGACCATGGTAGCCAGTGGTTTTAATGAGGGTGTTATTATTAGTGGAAATGCCTGTGATATTACTAGTTGTGCCACCATCGCCCATGGAGGTCGTAGGCATAGCAGTCATAGCTGGAGTAGTAATAATGGTAGTAGTGGTATGTACGGTAGTTGTAGAAGTAGTTGTAATATCAGTGACGGTGGCAGTAGTGTATAAAAATAAGAACACCACCAAAGAATGCAAATAACAGATGTTTTAGCAATCCAAGTTTAAATATGGAACATAAAATACATCAAGTTCAGCAACAGAGACATTTTATATGCTTATGTTGTTGTTATTGTAGTTGTTGTTTAATTAGTGACAACAACATCAAAGACAGACAAAAACTACTTTGAAGTTAACATAATGTTAATTACAAATAAAACCAATGTCATTTATTACATGTAGATATTTTAATTAATGATTTTGAAGTATTTTATTAGTTTAAGTGTTTCCTTTTCCTTTGCCTACAGACAATTGGTAATATTATGCAAAGCAGACCTAGCAAACCCATTCCAGCACAAAGACTGTACAATCATTAATATAGAAAAGAAAACTGAATTGTTTATTCAATTGGAAAATAATAGTTAAGTTAGTGTGTTAAGTGATTTAATACAGTAAGCATTAAAATAATTATGAGGGAAGAGATTAGAAAATTTAGTCAAACTAATATTTTGATATTTTTAGTAAGGATATAAGACAAAGCATGTTTTGGTTTAAATGTAAAAATAATCTTGCATAATATTAATTCTTTCATCATTATTTTGACAAGTACGAGCTTCCCTAAAGAGGTCAGAATAAGACCAAAATATGTTTGAACTTATTTTCATTGACAACTATCATATTTTCCCTCTCATTGCTTATCCATAATTACCTCTTTCAATGTTTTTAGCATTGACACATGATAGATCTTTAGCCAGGCATCTCCTGTATTTATATCAAGTACCAGTGGTGCTTGGCCATAAAAACATAATTGAAAGTCATGAATCATGATATTTCCTCAGTCTATTAACCTCCAACATTAAAGATAATAACTTTTTTTTTTAAACAGGTTTCAAGTGAATTGATATCCAATCAGCATTATTTTTAGATTTGCATAGTACCACGCAGAAACTGCCACACTAGGAATCTTTATTCTTTAAGTCAGGTTAATATTGTATCTATTTAAGAAATGAATTATGTATCTATTTGGAAAATAAGGGCCTGAAGAATTTAGCTACAACCAGAGAGACTGAAAGGAAGAGAAGCGGAGGAAAGAGAAAGATGGTATGGATGCTAAGATTGATGAACTGGTTGGAAGAAAGAGGCATTAAACATGGGGAAGTGGAACTGTTACAGAGAACAAAGAACAGAGGATTGTGGCAGGATATGATCGTTTATGTCCTACATTCTGGACATGGCACCTAAAAGAAAGAAAGATCTATTCAGGAATAAGGCATCTGATGGCCATCCACAGGTCAAACCACATGAAATTTAGAGTGTAAATGTTATAATTAATCATCACTGTTGTCACTGTTTCTCTATACTCATATGGGTGATAGGTTTGTTCCAGTACAGAGATCTTGTCACTGACACACACAACAACAGTAAAAACCACCAATGTTTACTGTTGTGTATTGTGATACATATTTGGACCATTCTTATGGTTTGATGTCCTTCCAATTGCCAACCACTTTACAATATGAATTCAGAGCAATCACTTGAGAGTACATATGCCAGAACTAAAGTGTCCCCTCTACTCGTATCAATTTTTATTCAGAGTTACTCTTCCCCTAGATGAGTTACTTGAACTGTGCATTACAGAGACCACATCTCTTCAGTTTCCTTTCTTCTTTCTTTTTAATTCCCATCACCAACCAGCGTGTATTTTATCATGCAAGCATCCCTAAAGAAGTTATTTGCTAAACTAAAGACCCCTCCCTACACTGTGCTAGTTTTATGTAAATTTATATACCTTTTCCTTTCTAATTTTAGGAGGAAATCCAATGATATAATCTAGCAGATATTATTAAACTGTGACCAGCTTGTCCTTTCTTCTCCACCCCGACATAGTGTACCTAGGACTATATGATTTAATGTCCTTCCCTTTTTTTATAAAGGCAATAAGATGTGATTTGAGGAAAACTTGACAGCTGTTCTTAGCAAGTCTAGTGGATACGCAGGCTTCCTGTTTGGCTCATAAGAGAGGAATGGGGATTGTTTGCAGTAATTAGTGACTGTGCTAATTACAGAAGGAACCTTAAATCAAAACAACAATGAAATATTTCAACACACATATATTATTTGAGATGCTACCCTTCCTCCATATTACTTTATTACCAGGCATCTGGTAATAAACCCAATGCTGAACTGGTCCTTTTTTTATTGACCCCCGAAAGGATGAAAGGGGAAGTCATCCTCAATGGAATTTGAACTTCAGATTTACATTTGGTAATGTTTTTCATCTTTACAGGAGAAAGTTAATAGTGAGAAAACAGACAATATTTTTAACAAGATCACACTTCAATTATATCACAGTTCAACTGACTACAAATCTACACAGATCTACGCAAAATTTACTCTGTGTAATAGAGCAAACAGAAGCATAGCAGATACAAAGTGCTGTACATATAGCTATCTTATCTATGACATAACCTGACACATGAACTCAATAATAACAATATTCTTGCTTAGAGAAGGCAAACTGCTTATCTGACATGTCAAATGATTCAAGCTATTAGACAGTAATAGATGATTAGTGAAGGTAAAACCAATTATCCTAATTATTACAATGTCATAGCAACAACTAAGTAAGTCTATACGACACTGTATTTGTAAATATCAGAGTTCTGTTCAGTAAAATGTTTTTCAAATACTCTAAACCAGAATAACCTTCTGGGTTTGATATACTGCAATAAACCATATCAATACGTTTTCTGTAACATCAGCTCTGACAGAGATTGTTCTCCTTGACTCTCACGGATGCTCTCTCGATTTGATAATGCTTCAGTTTTACTTTAGAGATGCTACTTTCTTTAACAGATTGCCTTCAGCAACTCTGAATGAAATAATATCAGAGACACCATGAGAACCCTCCCCCCCCCATTGTTTTTTTTTTTTCCTTGTCTTTTGTTTTTGTTCTTGATGATGCTATTCAAATCACCATGATGATATTTTGTTAATCATAAAGCATTTTCATATGTCATTGGAAGCAATTAAAGCCGACAGCAGCCAGAAGAGAAAGGGACCATGTGGGAGATAGATTAAGTCGAGAGGGGAGGATATGAATTTTGTTAATTCTATGTAATTATAGTCAACTGGTTTATCTTCTCCTTTCATCTTCTCTCTGCAAGTAATCTCCAGGTGTACTGATTAAAGAAGCTCCCTAATTATATTTCAACAACACACGAAATCCCTCTCTCTCTCTCTCTTTTGTATTTCTTTCTGGGAAATGCGCTTCTTTCATCACCTCCATCACTTCTACCACCATCAACAACTACATCACCATCGTTATTTGCTCTCTTACCTTGTTACATCAACAAGCTCTGAACTTTAAACTAGCTTCTGTGCTTACTTAAGAATTCCATTCAATAGAAGAGTGGGGAGGGGGGGGGGGGAGAAAGCCGTCATACAAACAATTTACCTAAATATATACTTCGCCCCTAAAATAACCATTGGGTTGTAACTCTAGAGACATCAACAACCATGTTTGTTTGACAACTGAAGAACCACAATTTCAACAGGGTTGGGGCTCACCTGTTTCAAGAGAGTTGATGTAGAGCCACATGCTCGTTTGTCATCAGTGTGTGTGCACGAGCGCATGCACACACACACACACACACAAAGGGGTGCTGAAAAGTTCCTGGCTTTAAGGGTATCACGAAAGGCCAGGTTGGAGGCCCAACCTTCTGAGTTCTTTTATAGGGCTTAGAAAAACTGAAGGACCACTGCAACAAGTGTATTAATCTGGGAGGGGAACATGTTGGATAAAATCATCATTAACTGATCCTCCTGTATTTCCTTTTACTCAAAGCCCCCTTGTGTGTGTGTGTGTGTGTGTGTGTGTGTGTGTGTGTGTGTGTGTGTGTGTGTGTGTGTGTTGTGTGTGTTGTGTGTTGTGTGTGTGTGTGTGTTATATGTAGAAAAATACAAACTGGGACAAGAACGTAAAACATTTAGAAGACGATACAAAAAACACGGACAGGACATTCGAAGCCTTCAATCTTCAGTCAAGAACCGGATCATCCTAGCAATTTCGGCTGATTAATCTTGATTAATCTTGTGTGTGTATCGAAATCGAATTGAACCAGCCAGGATCCCTGGTCTGGTGGTACGTAAAAAGCACTATCCAACTCGTGGCCGATGCCAGCACCGCCTCAACTGGCTTCCGTGCCGGTGGCACATAAAATACACCAATCTGACCGTGGCCGTTGCCAGCCCCGCCTGGCACCTGTGCAGGTGGCACGTAAAAAGCACCCACTACACTCACGGAGTGGTTGGCGTTAGGAAGGGCATCCAGCTGTAGAAACATTGCCAAATTAGACTGGAGCCTGGTGCAGCCTTCTGGCTTCCCAGAACCCCGGTCGAACCGTCCAACCCATGCTAGCATGGAGAACGGACGTTAAACGACGATGATGATGATGATGATGATGATAATATATATATATATAGTCTCCTTATCCTAATACCTCAGGTTGATAAAAGAAAAAGATATTTTATGAATTTCAAATTGAGAGAAACTGATTGAGATAGGAGGAAATAGAAAAATTATTGATAAATTCTGAATCAAACAAAAACAATGTATAGGGAATAATAATAAAGAGCATGATTATATATATTCTGCTGTGGGTGTGTAACATGAGTGAAATGAAGAGAGGAAGGTGTCTGAATATCAAGGGTGGGCTGGAGACAGGTGGTGTGAAGATAAAGCAAAGAAGAGATTTGGATGTGAGGGCAACAGGTGGTGTGAAATGAAAGGTTTCAGTCACTTAACTGCTGTCTGTAAGAGAAACTGAGATAGACTGACTGGAGTGACATGTTGAGAGAGGCTGGAAGAGTGAAAGCTAAATGTCATAACTTGATGATTGGCAGGGAGAAGATAATAACAATAAAAGTAGGCCAAATGTATTAAGAAATGGGGTCAGGTCAGAGATGAAATAAGGACAAACAGATTTAGGAATTAAACAAAAATAAAGGTTTTTATAATGAGATTAAACTGAAATGATAGATAGTTGTATACAGTTTCGAGTGACACTAAAAGTCTTAATAACCCCCTAAATGAAAAGAGAAGACAACATTTATAAAGTAATATGGAGGAAGGGTAGCATCTCAAATAATATATGTGTGTTGAAATATTTCATTGTTGTTTTGATTTAAGGTTCCTTCTGTAATTAGCACAGTCACTAATTACTGCAAACAATCCTCATTCCTCTCTTATGAGCCAAACAGGAAGCCTGTGTATCCACTAGACTTGCTAAGAACAGCTGTCAAATTTTCCTCAAATCACATCCTATTGCCTTAAAAAAAAAAGGGAAAAGGGAAGGACATTGAATCATATAGTCCTAGATACACTATGTCGGGGTGGGGTGGAGAAGAAAGGACAAGCTGGTCATGGTTTAATAATATCTGCTAGATCCAAGCTGATCTAAGACTAAACAACAGCTATCCTAAAAAAAAATCTTCCTTTCTTTTGAGTCAACAAGAAAGTGTCTATACAGTCACTTGACTGGCTTAAATAGCAGCCAAGTATCCCTCAGATTACAGACAACTGTATTTAGAGGAAGGACATTGTGATACACTAAGTATGAAAAACTGAAAACATTAAATTGATCATCTTTGGAACATCTCTAATCAGAGGCCTACGAGATCAGACATGACCAGGGGTTAAACAATAGCATCATCAACTTCAATTAATAATCATTTATCACAGAGGAACAGCCACAAATTTGAAGAGTAGAATACAGTCAATAAACCTAATATTTGACTGGTACTTTCATTAATTGATCTCAGGAGGATAAAAGGCTAATTTGACTTCAGCAATATTTGAACTCAGAACGCAAAGCAACACAGTCCAGTGCTGTACCTATTCAACTCTGCACTAACACCTTTATCATAAAACATCTCTTACTTTCTCATATTTGTAGAAATGATGGCCATGGATCCAGCACATTTTATTTTATTCTTTCTTTTTAATATTTGCAATCCCACAAACAAGTGAAGACCATGACATCTCAAATAGCTTACACATAACTATACCATAGTTATACTATATAAATATACTACAGTTATACCATATAACTACACTACAGTTATACTATATAACTATACCATAATTTTAGTATAAAATATTATAATGTGGATCCTCATTCACTTGAACGTTATTGTCATCTCTGTAATATTTTTGTTACCACTATTACGTTGTGGTGGTATTCAGCATCTTATTAACTTTGATGCATCTATTGTTCTATTACTGATAGCTCCACAAGACAATGACTTCCAAACGTCTTTATAACTGACACTGACTCCAACTGGGAACTTGTATGGGAAGGGCAGTACCCTTTTCACTTCAACATCTCCCCTTTTAGTGTTTTTTTTTTCTTTGGGAAGCAAGTAATTTTATTTTAGGGGATTTTTTTCAACTTAATATTTTTATTTTCTTTTTGACATCTATTTGTAGGAACTCTGTGTTCTTCCTTTTTCTTCCACTTGTACACGTGGGTTCAACCACCTGTAATGGTGTTGGTACCTGTAATATGCTATACAGCCATTCCATCAGCTCTTCCAATCTGTCTGGTTCATTTTCTATGAATCTCTTTAATTGGTTTCTGTGTCTTTTCCAATACCTTTTCTGCTTTTAATTCCATACATCATTTTTCCTATGTACTTTGCAATTTTTCTTTCTTCCCAGTATTATTTTCTTTTTATACGACCTCATGCACATCTTATCACCAGTTTTGAAAAATTTTGGATTGTCTTTTCTGGTACTTTTTCTTTCCTTGCCAGGTAAGAGTTTGTCAAAAACTGATTTCACCCTCCTCGCAAACATCAGTTCTGCTGGTGTACTAGGGTTCAGTGTCACCCTGTATACCCTTAGGAATTACTGCAGAGCAACTTCATCTGTGACTTCCTTGTTTGCTTTTCTCAAAGCACATTCCGTTTGGGCCTAAAAACAGGTGTTGTCTGTTCCTTTACCCCGTGATCCTCACTTTTGTTTTAGTGCAACAGCCTAACCCTTCCGAAGAAACATTTGGAAACAATTTTTTAATTTTTTGTCTGTTGTTTGATCTCATTCGAACTTCTGACCATGCCGACTACATTTTCACAGAGAGCACCAGTAGGGGTATCCCACATTTTAAATAACCCCATGCATTCTATGCCAAATAGGTTTTGTGATTTTTTTCAACACATAAATGATTTTCCTTTTCGTTTCACCTTGAAAAGTTAGATTGCAAATATATTCGCTGATGAAATATAATTTCTTTCCTGTAATACCATAATGCTACTTTATTTGATTTAGATAATTTCAGCTTACCGATTCGTCACCATGTTTTTTCGTAGTGATGTCACTACCCTTGTCTAATTGCATTTTGACATTAGTGGCTTCGATTCTCACCTTGATGAATTTTCTGTTCGTTGTACAAACTTTTTTCTCTGATGACAAACCACTTATTTTTCCTCATTTGGTTCAATTTTTCATCACTTTAGTTCTACAGTTCAATTTAATGTGTGTCCTATGTTCCCACAACAAAAACACTTTGCTTTTTTGAAAGGATACTCTTTTCTCAGGTGTCTACTACCATATGTCATACATGGGTTTATCTCCTGTTGCTTGTCGTGTTTCTTGTGAAACACTTTATCTGTCTTCCGACTCTTCCACACTGGTTTTATCTGTAAACAATCTCTGCGTTGGATGTCTTCTGTGTTGTGTCTTACTTTTAATATCATATTGCACTCTTCTGACAGTTTCTGGTGAGTTATATCCTGGTTCATTTCCAGCTTTGCAAGAATTTCCATTCTGATTTCTGCGTCATTTTTAGCAATAAGTCCCTGAGCAAAAATTAGGCACTGGAGTTAGTTTACCCAGTTTAAATTTCTCACACTCTCTGTTCACTCTACCTGCATGTGTGGCAAAATCTTTGTCATCACTTTTCTCAATATTCAAACACTTCCAATGTGTGTTGAACAATGATGTTTTTTCACTAAGCATCCTACATAAAATATCAATTGTGTCCATGAAATTTATGTCAGAAACTTTTTTAGGGAGTATAAAGTTACAGTATTTTTCATGCTCTATCGTCCCCAGAATTAGGCACGTTTTCCTTTCATTCATCAAGTCTTAACATTCTTTTTCGAAAATTTGTTCAAATCTTCAGTAATATGCCTCAAAGGTGACTCCTTCTTCTGGGTCATATTTATATTCGTTTATTGAATTTGCTAATTGATCTGGCAAAAATATATTTTCTGGTTTTGTTACCAACTTCATTGGTTATAGCATTTGTGGCTGTAATGTTTGCTGTTGTTCTTTAAGTTGTTGTTGTCGCTGATTTTGCAACTCAACCAGACCCTCCAACAAGTTTTCCATAATTTTACAGAGTTTTTGTAAAATATCTGCAACAAAAATGTTTATTACTCCTCTATCAAGTTTTTAATTTCTCCATATGAATTGTTTATTTTCTCATGAAAAAGAAATTTTTTTTTTGTCTGCATGAATTGTTTATATCCTTGTCACCATTGTTATATTGTAGATCCTCGTCCTCTTGTATTGTTATTGTCAGCACTGTAACATTCTTGTCACCACTATTACGTTGTGGCGGTATTCCATGTCTTATCTTTGACACATCTATTGTGCTATCACTGATAGCTCCGCAAGACAATGACTTCAAAAAGTTTACCTTGACAGTAACTTGAACTCATATCATATAACTGACACTGACTTCGAACTTGTACAATGACTCTGCTACTACTGACTTACATAGTGGCTGGTTCATACCACTTTGTCACATGGAAGGGGAGCACCGTTTTCACTACAACACAAAACTATACCATAATTTTAGTATAAAACTATACTATAATTATACTATATAACCATATTACAATTATACTATATAATACCATATTTAAATTCTGTAGCATACTTTATCTTACATAGACAGAGATAAATATGTATATATAGCTATAAATATACTACCACATACATATAACTAAACTACATGCTTATATATCACTATACTATGGCAAGATGGTGACATAGGTAATAATACTACAATATATTCTTCTGCTTGGAAGCCGAGGCCCAAATGCATTCATGAAATATCAAATTCTTTCTCAGTCACCAAACCAAATCAAGTTACCAGATATTCTACAATTTCACTTCTGGATTAAATGTTGCCAATATAGATGACCAATCATTTTTGGCAAAACTATATGCTAAATTTGACCACAAGGGACTGAGAGAGAAATGAGAAGATAATTAAAAACATATGTCTAAACAAAGACTGTTCTGATACAGGCTCCAAATTGATGAGGAATTAGAGCAAGATCATACAAAGACGAATATTTTATCTGCTGACAGAAGGGTCTGAGTAAATAACCAAAGCTTAATCAATGGGTTGCAATGTGAAAGAAAGAAAGAAAGAACAAAGAAGGCCCACCTGTTCTTACAGAATAGCCAGCTGTCACTGAAAAGGGAGTGCAACTTGGTAAAAATGGACCCTGCCTTTGCTAATTGTTTTATGTGCTTATGTAGTGATATGAGAAGACATAGACAGCTTCTTGGCTCCCTCACCCTTGAGCCAGCAAAATACCTGGGATGTAACAGCTGGGAGGAGGAGGAATTGATCCAAAGACTTATGATTACAAACCAAACACCTTAACCATAAAATACCCCACCATTACTAACCATCCTCTTTCACTGTTTTGTTACATTGTCTTGACAGAATGCTTTACTGTTTGGGAACTACCATAATCACAATGCATTATTGTTGTTGTTGGTGGTGGTGGTGGTGTTCAGCACTGGTTGGGAAGAACTATAATCAAAGATGTTACAGCCATGATCATGACATCTTTTACTGAAACAGTTTATCCAGAATTACATGGAAGACATGGGATGAAGTGATGAAGCATGATCTTTGGATGTTGAGTTTCACAGCAGGAATGATAAGCAATCGAGGCATTTGGTGATTTGCTGTGCTTGAGAAGACACATCAAGCCAAATGAAATCAGTCTGAGGGGTGGAGGTGCTGGTGACACATAAAAGGCACCTATGCCAGTGACACATAGAAAGCACCCACTACACTCTTGGAGAGGTTGGTGTTAGGAGGGCATCCAGTCATAAAAACCAAGCCAAATCAGACTGGAGCCTGATACAGCACTCTAGCTTACCAATCCCATGCAAATCGTCTAACCCATGCCAGCATGAAAAACGGACACTAAATGATGATGATGATGATGGTGGTGCTGGTGGTGACATTATCCAAAACGTATTCTTTTCCATTTGTTTTTCATTTTTTTTTTGAAGAAGTCTTGGTATGGTTTGAAGGAGTTCTGGCTGTTGTTTCTAACATATTAAGTAACAAAGAAGGTGTTCCTACAATTGTATTTACAATAATGATCTTATGGCATCTAATATGTACACAGTTATCAATGATGAGGTACCTTGAAATTATGATCACCCTTAGAGGAAGTATATTCATGGTTACCACCCATGCTAGAAATATCAACCAAATTTCCCTCAAATTGCACCCTAACATTTAAAATAAAAAGGACATGCATTTGATAGATTAGGCCTAACACCACTATACTTGATGAAAAAAAATGTTGAAATGGCCACAGTTGGAATGTCTTTGATCATGGGTTTTCTGTTTCAGGTTGACCTAGACTTCCATCTAATTAAGCCTGACTAATTCCTCACAATTAAGCCTAAACAATTGTTCCTGTCACCTCTTTATGTTGCCATTTTGTTTCATTTATACGATTAAGTTACACCTATTTTGCAGGAATGGCCATGACATTAAGAATTCCACTCTACAAACATAGGGTAAAATAAACTTGGCTCCTTGAGCAAGTATATTCTACCAAATATTAGGTGGAGTTCACCAATACCTTGTGATTGGAATTTATATATTGTCTAATATCCATAAAGGATGTATACATTATAGAAAGACTTGTGCCTTCAAATGAAGTCCTTTGGGATGTTTGTTCTGGATCAAGTCACAGACACTCACTTGCCATCCTCACCTTCAGAAATGCAGTGAATCAATAATCAGCTTACAAGGAAACTGTATCCAGTAATACTATTGATCACAACTTGTAATATTTAGTTGTTGTACACTAAATCCTTTACAGAACACATTGCTGAACTCTCACCATACCACCAAAATCCCTGTACATGGCTTACATAACTCATAAGAAATTCACAAACACCAAGTTTCCTTAATGATCACAAGACTACAGGGTAGGACACTCAATCAAAGGCCTCCCTCCAGGTCAGTGAAGGTTTACTCTTAGTTAAGAACTTCTCTGAGTAGTTGTCTCACTGAAAAGTAGGTATCAGTGGATCTAACTCTTTCAACGACTTTCAGAGCTTAGGCCATCAACTTGATTCTCTGTAGTTTCTCCTTTTCTGACAGTTGATGATGATGAGGAGGAGGGTGATGATAAGCCACTCATCAAGGAAAACAACTCCCTATATTAAACTAGTGTGTTCTACCTCTCTGTATATTTTCAGCATCTTGGAAACTATTCCTAATGGTCCTGCTGCTTTCCTTGTTTTCATATCTCAATGGCCCT
>NC_043021.1:17939507-18144507 GCF_006345805.1 Octopus sinensis | reverse complement strand
TGGCCACAGCTCGTGAGCTGAAACTAGATAAAATTTTAAAAATCATTGCTTACACACACGCACACACTAATAATCCTCCTCATCATCATCATCATCGTTTAGCGTCCGCTTTCCATGCTGGCATGGGTTGGACGGTGCAACTGGGGTCTGGGAAGCCAGAAGGCTGCACCAGGCCCAGTCTGATCTGGTAATGTTTCTACAGCTGGATGCCCTTCCTAACGCCAACCACTCCATGAGTGTAGGTCATAATAATAATAATAATAATTTTTGCTATAAGCATAAGGCCTGAAATTTGGGGGGAGGGGGTTAGTCAACTACATTGAGTATTCAACTGGTACTTATTTTATCGACCCTGAAAGAATGAAAGGAAAAGTTGTCCCCAGTGGAATTTGAACTCAGAACATAAAGTCAGACAAAATACTGTTAAGTATTTTGCCCGGCATGAAAACAGTTCTGCCAGCTCGCTGGCTTCAAATTTTGGCACAAGGCCAGCAATATTAGGGAAGGGGCTACATGGATTACATTGACCCCGGTGCTCAATTGGTATTTATTTTATCAACCCTGAAAGGATGAAAGTCAAAGATGACTTTGGCAGAATTTGAACTTAGAATGTAAAGGCAGATGAAATGCTGCTAAGCATTTTCATTTTGTTCAGTAATGATTCAACCAACCTGCCCCCTAATTAATATCGATGGTTTTAAATTTTAGCACAAGGCCAGTAATTTTGCAGGGGAGAGGGTAGTCAATTATATTGACCCCAACACTCAACTGGTACTTATTCTATCGACCCTGAAAAGATGACAAGAAAATCTGGCCTTGGCAGAATTTGAGTTTGGAACATAAAGGCAGATAAAATGTTTAACAGAATTTTATTCAGCATGTTAACAATTCTGCCATCTTGCCACCCTATTAATAATAAAAATAACAACAATTTAAAAAGAAAACACTCGTCAATTTTACAGTGCTTCCTCTGCTCTACCTGTTTACAACTAGGTGATGTTAATCAGGTAGGAGTCAGTACACAAAACCTTTGCTTTTGATTCCTCAATTTAAGATACCACCAACTCTGACATGTCCATTTGTAATTAGACTAATCATATATTTCCTACAGTGATTGACAACACCACACAACATGCACAGCCAATGGCTATCATCAGGTCACTTTTTAACACCCTAACCTGTTATAGTCTGGATTTAAAGACTATGTTCATATGGATTTATTTTTTATATATATTACATATTAAAGAAGTTAAGCAATCAAGTCAAAACTTACACAATAAAAAAAGGTTGTTTTTATGCAAAGGTTAAAAGGTAAAAGGATATAAAAGAAATAAACTATAAAATGCCAAAAAAGAAAATCAGGAACATCTTTGATTTAGTGGTAAGAGAGGATCCATTGTTGCCTCAATCCAACTGTGTTAAATAAGCTGAGAGAAAGAAAGATTCTGGTACAATAAAATTAATCTGCCAATATGGAAAACATGTAAAATGATGATGATGATGGATATTTAAAGTGCTTAACCAGCAGGAAAATGGCAAAAGTTCAGGAACATTTTCTTTAGCATTTCAAGAACCTCAAGTACATCAAAGTTAAAAACTGAAAGACTGGACATCTCTAGCAACTAAACAAACACTGATTTTAAAAGAAATAAACAGTTAGATACTTGTCCCTCCCTTTGAGATTGAAGTGTTGTTGGAATAGAAAATTTAAGTGAATGTGACATGGAAGATTACATGAAATGAAACAAAAATTATTTTGTAAAAGATTGAAGTGTTTATCCTAACAAAATATATTTCAGAAACCGTATATAGAAAAGAGCTTAAATCCAAAATCAAAATCCAAAATTTATTAACATCTTGATCTTAGAAACAGAATTGCTTTACCAGATTCTCCTTCATAAAAAATCTAAAATGTAATTTGATTATTTTCAGTATAGAAAACAGGAGTGGCTGTGTGGTAAGTAGCTTGCTAACCAACTACATGGTTCCGGGTTCAGTCCCACTGCGTGGCATCTTGGGCAAGTGTCTTCTGCTACAGCCCCGGGCCGACCAATGCCTTGTGAGTGGATTTGGTAGACGGAAACTGAAGGAAGCCCGTCGTATATATGTGTATATATATAAGTGTGTGTGTATATGTTTGTGTGTCTGTGTTTGTCCCCCTAGCATTGCTTGACAACCGATGCTGGTGTGTTTACGTCCCCGTCACTTAGCGGTTCGGAAAAAGAGACCGATAGAATAAGTACTGGGCTTACAAAGAATAAGTCCCGGGGTCGATTTGCTCGACTAAAGGCGGTGCTCCAGCATGGCCGCAGTCAAATGACTGAAACAAGTAAAAGAGTAAAAGAGAAAACTAATATTTTGAAATAGAAATGTTGATACATTATATTGCAATTTATATTTAGTTCAAGTTGGAATTTGCATATTTTTACAGAAATCCAAATCCATAAACCCAATAATTGGTTCCGACTCCAACTACAACTCCATAGTCCTGGTCAGACTGCAGTATTTCTGACCAAGTACAAACTACCAAAACTTCAACTGGTAGCCCAGAATTATACTGACTTGGTCATCTACAACTCATGCATACACTCATATATGTATGCATTCATTCAACTAAAAGTAGAGGGAAGTTGTGAAAAAGGGGAGACTCAAGAAGACATGGGATGAAGTTTTAAGGACCAATCTCAAAACATTGAGCCTTACAAAGGAGATGACAGAGGAGCTGAATATGTGGTGCATTGTTGCACTTGAGAAGACCAGCCCACCACAACACAATTGAGATCCTAAAACCAAGGTTCCGCATAAAAAGCACTGGTGCTAGTGCCACTTAAAAAGCACCTGTGATGGTGCCACATAGAAAGCACTCAGTAAACACTGTGGAGTGGTTGGCATTAGGAAGGGCATCCAGCCATAGAAACCATGCCAAATCAGATTATGGAACCTTGTGCAGCTCCTGGCCTTACCAGTTCCTGTCAAGCCATCCAACCCATGCCAGCATGGAAAACAGACACTAAATGATGATGATGATGTAAAAATAGATATAAATATCTATATCATTTGCATAAACTCTGTAATATTTCTAATAGAGGAAAAAACATGATGTCTCACTGAAATTGCTTTAACGAAAGTAAATTGACAAGGAAAAAATCACAGAGAATGAAAGAACTGTTTCTCTATAAACAGTAAAACTAATTAATTTATTCATCTAGTCTTTTTAGAATGGTGAATCTTGAAGCAGATAAAACTATAAATAATAGCATATAAATATAAGATTAAAAAAACTCTTTGGATAGAAAAGTGTCAAAGGCTGTCCATGGGATATGAACCCATATCTCCTGTAAACATGACAGGTATTCTACCACTAGACCAAAGCAACCTTTCAAATGTCTCCATTTTAGAAACTCTGTTCTTACCAGTGAGAATAATATGTCAATGGTATCATAAGAATTTAGAAACTTTGAGAACATGAAACAATTCTTTTGAGAACAATGAATCTCGAAGCAGATAAAGCTATAAATAATGGCATATGAACAGTGGGTTAAAAAAGACCCTTTTTTCCCCATTACAGTTATAATATGATAGAATTTGGATAACTGAAGAGGGTTAAACAAGATAATAGAGCGACCCTATCACACACACGTGTGCATACATACACACACATGTGCATACATGTGCACGCACATACTCAGGGGCAGGAAAACTGTCATATCAGTGTCATTGTATATGGTAATGTCTGTCAACATTATAAAACAGTAGAAATTTCTTTTTTAAATATGAAATACAGACATTGTAATGTCGAAATGGGGTGAAATATAGTCTCTGAGGAACGGTTTTCAGAGAAGAGTTCATAGAAAACTCGGTGAAGTTCAATTGTCACAAAGAATAAAGAATCTCGTGTTTTTTTTCTTTCTTCCCCACTCCCACCAAGCTCAGCCATTTTTAGTGTGAAGAAATTTACAACCATAATGGTAACATCTCTCACTCACTTCTTTGTTATCCAATGAAGAACAAGGATTCCCACCCCCACCTCGAAACACAAGATTCTTTACTCAGCAGAGCAATTAAACTAATCAAAGTCATCAATGAACTTTCCTGATATCTAACTTATTGTGACTTTGACCAACAATAAGGCCATTTTAAATCCTCTGTTTGGATATTTAGAGACTTAATTAGTCTAATGATCAACTAATGTGTACATAATTCTACATCAAAGTGAA
This sequence comes from Octopus sinensis, assembly GCF_006345805.1. Lineage (NCBI taxonomy): Eukaryota > Metazoa > Mollusca > Cephalopoda > Octopoda > Octopodidae > Octopus > Octopus sinensis. The sequence continues at coordinate 18,140,290 of NC_043021.1, read as the reverse complement.
ACTGGTAGTGTTCTTTAAGAAGCATCTTACCTAATTGTGCGAGGGCTCAAAATACAACTGGTTAAACCAATGTTTTCAATTTCCTGAAAGAGAAATAAAGAAATGGCTGAAAAGTTTGAAGATTATATCAAAGTTTACAACTAACTGAGAAGGTTTTGGTTGTTGTGACATTTTTATTGCAAGTAACCATGGGAAAGAGTGAAAAAATGTGGTTGAAAATTAAAATCTATACAGTCAAATCCTAGTCATCAGTTCTGGATATATATAGAGAGAGGGGAAGAGAGAAAGAGGTGAGAGAGGAATGGTTAACTGCGTTGGGGAGACAGGGTTAGAAAATACAAGTGATTTTATTTTCTTCATGTCACACCAAAAACAAACAAAAAATGGAAGCATAAACATGTGGCTAAGAAGTTACCTATTTCTTTACTACCCACAAGGGGCTAAACACAGAGGGGACAAACAAGGACAGACAAAGGGATTAAGTCGATTACATCGACCCCAGTGCGTAACTGGTTCTTAATTTATCGACCCCGAAAGGATGAAAGGCAAAGTCAACCTCAGCGGAATTTGAACTCAGAACGTAACGGCAGACGAAATACGGCTACGCATTTTGCCCGGCATGCTAACGGTTCTGCCTTTGCAACTATAGTGTTCTAGATTTGACCCCACAGCATAATACTTTGGGCAAGAGTCTTCTGCTGTATCCCTGAGTTGGCCACTATCTTATGTTATACAAAAAGTGTGTGAAAGCTAGCAGTTTATATATGTGTGTGTTTGTGTGGGTATATACATGTATGCATACAGCATACAGTGTGTGTATGTCTGCGAAGGTGTATTACAAGTATACAAACTGCTGTAGCACAATACATAGGGTTACATCCATTTATACCAGAAAACAAAGGGTAAGAATTTAGACACTACACAAGTATTGATAGAAGTAAAGAAAGGAGCACTCCGTCAGTTTCGACGATGAGGGTCCCAGCTGATACGATCAACGGAACAGCTTGCTTGTGATATTAACGTGCAAGTGGCTGAGCACTCCACAGACACGTGTACCCTTAACGTAGTTCTCAAGGAGATTCAGCGTGACACAGATTGTGACAAGGCTGGCCCTTTGAAATACAGGTACAAGAGAAACAGGAAGAAAGAGTGTGAGAAAGTTGTGGTGAAAGAGTACAGCAGGGTTCACCACCACCCCCTGCCGGAGCCTCGTGGAGCTTTAGGTGTTTTCGCTCAATAAACACTCACAATGCCCAGTCTGGGAATCGAAACCACGATCCTCCGACCACAAGTCCGCTGCCCTAACCACTGGGCCATTGCGCTTCCACATTGATAGAAGTATTTGACTAGGGTCAAATAAGTACTGGGGTCAATATGATAGATTTAAAACCCTTGCATACAGCACCTCAATATGGCCCCAGTCCAATGACAGAAACTAATAAAAAGAGTACAATGATCTCTCCCCATTTCGCGGTTTACCTGTTGCAGTTTATTATTTAAGCTTATGTCGATTCCTCCGTGGTGTTGTTTTGCATTTGTAATAAAATAAATATATACAAATTATAAAAAATAACTTTAAAAAAATATACAGTACTGTTTCTACTTTGTGGATTTTCACCTGTCGTGCAGGTGGAGGGGAGGACGTAACACCCGTGATAGTCGCGGAATTATTGTATACCACATCAAAGTAAACTTTATTGAAACAAAATCTGCTAAAAGCGAAGTTTGTTAATAACATTACAATAAATATTTAATCAACCACTCTTCTCTCTCTCTCATTTTCTTTCAGATCTTCTACGTAACGGTCGAAACAGTGAACACTAAGTATTCCAGAGATCGGTTTCAATTTATTCATTTATTTCTTCTTCAATTATCTTGTTTTGACTTTTTTTGGTTATTACTTGTTTCAGTCACTGGGCCATGGCCATGCTGGAGCACTGCGCTTCAAAGTGTTTTAGTCAAACAAGTTGACTCCAGTACTTAGTTTTTTTTCCGTTTGGTATATATTGTATTATTGTTTTTTGTTTTCTTTTGTAGAACCACTAAGTTCTACAGACATGTAAACAAATAAACACTAGTTGTCCAGTGGTGAGTGGGGGAGGTAGACAAATACAAACATGCACATAGATAAACTGGCACTCGGTTGATTACAATGATGAGGGTTCCACTGAAATTCACATGCAAGTGGCTGAGTACTCCACAAATACGTGCACTTAATATGGTTTTCAAGGAGATTCAGTGACACAAAGTATGACAAAGTGGGTCCTTTGACTTCCAGATACAACTCATTTTTGCCATCTGAGTGGAGTGGGGCAATGTGAAATAAAATGACTTGCTCAATGGCTCAACACATTGCAAAGTATCAAACCCACAACCTTATGATTCTGAATTGAATACCCTAACCACTGAGCCACACACACACTCATCATTGTTATCATCTTTTAACGTCCACTTTCCAAGCTGGCATGGGTTGGACTGTTTGACTGAGGACTAGCAAGCTGGGAGGCTGCACCAGGCTCCAATCTGATTTGGCAAAGTTACCACAGCTGGATGCCCTTCCTAACGCCAAGCAATCCAAGAGTGTAGTGGGTGCATTTTATGTGCCACCAGCACAAGTGCCAGTCAAATGGCACTGACATCAGTCATGCTCGAATTGTGCTTTTTGCATGCCAGTCAGGCGGCATTAGCATTGGCCAAGATCAAACGGTGCATTTTACATGCCAGCTAGGCATATATATATATATATATAAAACTGTCTTCTACACAGTTTCTGACAACCAAATCCATTCACAAAGCATTGGTCGGCCTTGGGATATATAGCAGAAGATACTCGTCTAAGGTGCCAGGCAGTGGGACTGAACCTGAAACCACATGTTTGCAAAATAAGCTCCTTAACCATGCTTGCATGTTACTTGTGGTTTTTATAGAACTGATATCAAATGTAATCAACATTATTTCAAAGTCTAACAATAATCTTTTATGGAACACTGTATCTAACAACAGCCAACTAAAATCTAAAATTGTAACAACAGGTTGCAGTGGAATTACATGAAGTGAAATCAAATAACTGTGTCCAAATTGCATTAGATTTTCATCTGGAAAACTTTTTGACATCGAAGGATCCTTTCTGTGGCCACTTGACCAGCTGGAAATAGTAGCTAAATGTTGCCCAAATCACATACTGCCTTTACTTAGGGAAAGGAATATTTTGGATAATTTTGTCAGAGATGCCAAAATAAAAGATAGGTTGGTCACAGTTGGAATGCCTTTAGTTAGGGCTGAAGTGGAGCTGAACATTGGCAGAACAACAGTATGCGATCATTTTAAAATGAAGATCATCCATTTGTTAGTTTTAAAGAGTGACTTGTTTTGTTTCTGAGGAAATCTTTATATATAAAAGTGAAGTTGTGTGTCTGTCTCTTACGATTTAGATTCCTAACTACTCCCACATTTTGCGGTGCAGTTTAACCAAAACCGGGTATCTTATAGTCATGATTCATATCGAGCCTTTCTGGGTATAAGCACGTGTCTACGATGAGTCTACGATTTAAAAAAAAAATTTACCATAAATTTTTCCCATCTTTAATGCATTTTTGGCATATATAAGGGAAGTAACTCTCTAAAAATGTATTATTAAATCTCAGAACGTAAAAAGCTACAGTAACACCCCCCCTTTGTGGTTAACCATATTGAGATGGCTATTATACTTTACATCTCTAAAAATGCTTATATAGTTATTTCCCTTACAAACCCGAGCAACGCCGGGCGATACTGCTAGTGTTAAATAAAACATGTTGAATGTCGGTCATTTAAACTGAATATGCTATCATTATTATTATTATTATTATTATTATTATTATTAAGGCCATTGTTGTTATAATCACACATTACTGCTCTATCATTGTCATTCTTATGATAATACAGTTGAACAGTCTCCTGGTATATATTCAGATCAATATTATATTATAACAATAAAATCACTGAATCTCAGATTTTTTTTATATACATACATAATTAATAACACACACATAATTAATACATGAAAGGATCTGAATAGAATATAAAATGAATAATTTAAAAATTGCAATTAATTTGGCTAACAGCATGTGTAAACGAAGGACTAATGTCACACTTCTGACTAAACCTAAACTGCAGAGGATCCTACAATTCAAACACTAGTGGCTCTGTCTGTCTCTCTCCTAATAAATAACTTAACCGCACTATAAACTATAACATAAATACTAGAAGGGAGAAATAAAATGAAACCAAATGTCATCATAATTATTGTTGTTGTTGTTGTTGTTTTCTATGCTGGCTTGGGTTGGGCCATATCTCATTCAGAGATCTCATTTCTACAGCTGGATAACCTTTCTCACACTAACCACTTTACAAAAGTGTACTTGACAAGACTAAAGGGCCCTCTCAACCCTACAATGTCTGCTCACTTCACTAACCACTTTACATAGTGTGTAACAGGTGAGTTTTATCCTGGTGCCAACACTAGCGAGGTCACCTTAACCCGAGTCCAACATTGTTAACTCAGTTGATTATGACATACGAAGGGGTACCCAAAAGTAACCGGAAACGTTCTCTGTGTCACAAGCCCATTGTAGTTCAGGATTCCGCCACTAGAAGCCACTTGATGCGATCCTCAGGCATCAGTCTGCTGACCGGCAATGGCAGGTGATGTCGTACTGCCACATGGAGCATCTTTCTTTTGTAGTGCTTCTCCTCTTCATTGCTTGTTGCTTGAAGACCAAACTCGTTCAGGGTGACAGTCAACCTCTCAAATGAATGAAACACCACAAAAATTCATGAACTGATTTTAGAGGACCATCGCTGAACAGTGCCCTGGAGCTCCTGCCAATGAATTTTGAGCAAGGAATTGTGAAAGAAAAGAGTTGCAGAAAAAGGTGTGCCTCACTTGCTCTCAGAAGATAAAAAGCAGTCACAACTGAATGCATGTCGTGAACTGAAAGAACAGTTGAAAGTTGATCTAGACCATTTTCCGAAGGTCATCACTGGTGACGAAAGCTGCTGCTATGGCTACGACCCAGAAACAAAGCAGCAATCAAGTTAATGGAAGCATTCATGTCACCACACCCAAAACAAGCATGTCATGACAATGCTGATTTGTTTGCAAAAGGAATTGTCCACACAATTTGTTCGTCCTGGTCAAACTGTTCACCAGACATTTTACTTGGCAGTTCTGAAGCATTTGCAAGACGTGGTAATGTGAAAACACCCTGACCTGTGGCAAAATGTAGAATGGTGGTTTCATCCCAGCAATGTGCCTGTGCATACTGCCTTGAGTGTGAGACAGTTTTTGACCAAAAATGGCATGACCCCGCTTACGTACAATCCATCCCTATTCACCTGATTTTGCTCCCTGCAACTTTTTTTTGTTCTCCTGAAGGAAAAAAGTCCTTAAAGGAAAACGTTTTGCAGATGTGAAAGAGGTGAAGAAAAAAAATCAACAGAGGCATTAAAAGGCATCGCTTCACAAGAGTTCCAGCACTGCTTTGAACAGTGGAAAACACGTCTGGAGTGATGTATTGTATTAATGGAGAATACTTTGAAGATGATAAAAGTGTACAGATGTAAAAGTAAGGGAATAAAATAATATTGCAAAATTCTGGGGTGTTTTTTTGTTACCACCTTGTATATCACAACTGGCTGAACAAACACATCACAAGTGATCAAGTATGAGTGTCACATTTGGCCTAATAGACTTGTCACAGCTAACCAAATAATAAGCTGGTCAAAAATGCAGGTTACTACCATAGCCAGCCACATATCTCACCTCTACATCCAGCTAAAGCACCCTATTGTTACAGCTAACCAAATACCCACTAACCACAATTGGTCATTGTTACAGTTAGCCATTATCACGACTGGTCTAACAAGACATATTATTATAACTAATAATGTACGGCATCACTACAACTAATCAAATATTCCTTTATTACAGCTGGTCAAGTATCCCATTATCACAGCTGACTAAGTACAATCACCACTAGCTAAGTACCACATTGTCACAGATGGATAAATACTTTATCATTACAGCCCACCATATACCACATTATCATTGTTAAACTTAGCACATCATTATCACAGTTGTCCAAATATCCCATTATCCCAGTTGACCAAGTACCTTACTGCCACAGATTACCAAACACCCCATTAAGTTTACCATATAACACAATGTCAGGTACCATAAGAGTCTCTCCATGTCTAACCTCCTAAAGTCCTATTACATAATTTCATTAAAAGCAACTGAATATACATTCCTCTATAACAATATAATGGGTGAATGGTGCCTAGCATAATAGATTTGTTAATTGGTATATATAAGTGTGTGTGTGTGTGTTGTCAGTGAGTGAGTGAAGGGAGGGGTAAAAGAGTGAGTGGTGAGTAAATGGGTGTGCATGTGCAAGTGTGTGTATTTTGACAGTTTGTCTGGATGTGTGGGTTGTGTGCTATATCTGTAATTGTTTGAGTATAAAATTGTTTTTGTAATTATGTTTATGAAACAGACACAGAGGAAGTGTGTGTGTGCATGCATACGTGTGTGTGTGTGTGTGTGTGTGTGTGTGTGGTGTGTGTGTGTGTGTGTTATAAAGTCAGAGAGTGAGGGGAAGAGTGATAGGCAGATACATAAAGAGGGGGACCCAGAGTACATATTTCATCAGGTCATCCTGATATTAATTTGACACATGTTTTAGTGGAACCAAATTCAAAATAACATTCCATGTCAAAACAAATCATTCACACAACTAAAGCAGATCCTTTTCTTAGCAATGAGGCTTATTGCTTTATGACATCCCTCTTGGAAAAGTAAACTTGCTGGGTTTCCACTCCCTATCATAAGATATTCATTCTACAATCTACTTTCTACCAACTTATAAATCTTTTCAATGAATGGGAGACTGCTTCTAGGAAGTCACTTGGTCTGCAAATCTCCATCAAAACACACATTACATAATGTTCTACACGAGGTCAAAGAAGTTTACTCAATCAGGTGCAAAGCAAAACAGCATCTATCCAGCAATAACAATAAAATAATTCTATTATAGACACAGGGCCTGAAATTTTGAGCAAGGGGCTAGTTGATCACATCGACCCCAGTGCCTGATTGGTGCTTATTTTATCAACCACAGAAGCATTAAAGGCAATGTCAATCTTGACAGCATTTGAACTCAGAACATAAAGCTGGAAAAAAAAAGTTTCATCCAAATCCATCCAGAGGTTCTTGAGTTATCTTATCCACAGACAAATAAACAAACAAACAAAGATGGCTGAAAACAATACCTTTGCCTTCACTAAGGCAGAGGTAATATATGTTGTATTTTTAGTGTTTTTAATCACTGAACTGGGGTATCAAAGATTAAGGTGATCAGACCAACTTCAGAAATTGGCCTGGTATTTATTTTATTGACGTCAAAAGGAAGAAAGAGAAAGTCAACCTAATAAAGCATTAAGTGACTTAATCAAAATATAAAGGAACATAACTATATACCACAAACTACTTTTGATCAAAGTTTAAATTCTACCATCCTTTGTTTCATATATACACACACACACACACACACACACACACACACACACACACAATATGTATACAAGCAATGTGAAGGCACATGGCTCAGTGCTTAGAGCGTTGGGCTCACAATCATGAGGTAGTGAGTTTGATTCCCAGACTGAGCTCTGTGTTGCGTTGAGCAAGACACTCTATTTCACATTGCTCCAGTTCACTCAGCTGTAGAAATGAGTTGCAATGTCACTGTTGCCAAGCTGTACAGTCTTTGACTTTCCCTTGGATAACATCGGTGGCATAGAGAGAGGAGGCTGGTATGCATGAGTGACTGCTAGTCTTCCATAAACAACTTTGCCCAGACTTGTGCCTTGGAGGGGAACTTTTAGGTGCTTTCCTGAATGAAGTGGGGCTTTAGACAAGCAACGTCACTCATTTCCATTATCCTGCAAAAACATGTCTGGCCATAGAGCAATATTACCTCACTTGGAAACAAGTGAGATTTGGCAAGAGGAATGGCATCTGGCCATAGAACATCTACCTCAATGAACTCCACGCAAGAATTGGAAAGTGAATGCTAGATTGATGATGATGGATATATGGCTAGCTGGATACATATACATTCAACAGGTTTCTATCCACCAAATTTCTCTTACAAGACTTTCATAAATCTAAGGCTATTTTCAAAAAAAGAAAAACACTTAAGGTGCCATGGAAACAACATATATATATATAAAAATTATCTCAACAAAATATTTTCTTTTGACAGATAAATGGCAGAATTGGTAGAGCGTCAGACGAAATGCCTTGTGATATTTTGTTACATTGTTCATTTCCATTTTAAGTTCCAGTCCTTGCCAGATCCACTTTGCTTTTCATTCTTTCCATGTTAATAAAAAACAGCAATGGAGTTGAAGGTGATGCATAGTCCAATGGCTGACACCAATACAAAGCCTCCATTAGTCAAGGTTGACCATTCATCTACATGTGTATGTGATGCATGTGCAGATCTGGGTAAAATGCTTTGAGAAAGACTGGCAGTTGTTCATGTATGCAAGTCTCTGCTCTCCAAAGCACTGGTGGTTGTCCAAAGAAAAGTCTACTGAATTGGTCTGATGAAGCTTGGCACCAGTGTCATGGCAAGATTGCTGCCAGAAGATACACCACAAGGCCTCACCTGGCCCCACCCTCTAATAGTTCTAATAATCCACCACTCTGGATTAGAATAGTTTTTACTGCCATCCTTCCCCCACACACGATGAAAGATGAAGTTAACCTCAACAGGATCTGAACTCAGAGTGCAACTGATCAAAACAAATACTGTGATATTCTAACTAGTCTACTGATTCACTGATCAAGGTCAATAAAAAAAAGTGTGTGTGTGGTTTGCAGCAGGCATTGTTTGGTATGTGGCATTAATAAGTGAAAACAATGATGAAACATCGATGACTGTTGCTACGAGAAAGGACCTGATGTGAGTTGTCTCGCTTGACTGTGACTTACTTTGAGGTGTTTTTTTTACACCAGGTGCATTAATGTAGGGTGGAGCAAAAAATGCAACTTTCGAAATTGGTAACCAAGAATGAGTTGATATATTGTTGTGAATTAGGGTTTAAAAAAAAGCGTATAAAGAACTTTGCGGTTAAATATTTTTTTCAGGCTTTGCAACACAATTGAAAATTTTAAAAATCGCTATTTTTAGTCAAATTTAGATTTCATGGCTTATAACTCGTAACAAATACATATTTCTACATAGCAGAATGCAAAACAAAAAATATAGTATCCTTAAGAAGTTGCATACCAAGTTTCAATACAATTGACTAATATCTTGAGATTCCTCATTGACTATAAAGAGAAAGAGAACTTCTCTCCAGTGCCACTACAATGGTCGTTGCATGTGGACATACATCGTACACATGTGAAGTTTTCTGCTTTGTACATTGACTTTAGGCCATCGTATCAAAATTAATGATCATGTTAAATTTAGTGCTGTTTACATTTACTGGTGACTCATGAGCCAATAACACGTCATGATACTGAATGCCCAATATTTGGTACTCCATGTGATCTTAGCGAGCAAGTTTTGCCAGCTTACAAGGACGTACTAAAATGTGTCTTATTTGAATGAGGGAAAGAAGAGAATGTAGTTAAGAAAGATCCTTCAATTAAACAAATTGTCAAAATTGTAGCAGAAAAGATAATTTGTCTTTGACAAAAGGCATCCATCCCTTGTGTTACGACTGAGTCAGTTAAACCAAAAATCTTAAACTTTTATCTAAAGTACCAAGCGTTACTAAAATCTGTGAAAAATAGCAAAAAGGTGCCATCATTTCAAACAAAGTGTAATGAGTTTAAAAACAATGCCGCAAAAGATTTGTTTCACACTAGCAGTATCGCCCGGCGTTGCTCGGGTTTGTAAGGGAAATAACTATATAAGCATTTTTAGAGATGTAAAGTATAATAGCCATCTCAATATGGCTAACCACAAAGGGAGGGGGTGTTACTGTAGCTTTTTATGTTCTGAGATTTAATAATAAATTTTTAGAGAGTTACTTCCCTTATATATGCCAAAAATGCATTAGAAATGGGAAAAATTGATGGTAAATTTTTTTTTAAATCGTAGACTCATCATAGACGCACGCTAATACCCAGAAGGGCTCGATATGAACCACGACTATAAGATACCCAGTTTTGGTTAAACTGCACCGCAAAATGTGGGAGTAGTTAGGAATCTAAATCGTAGGAGACAGACAGCACACAACCTCACTTATATATATAAAGATTTCCTGTTTCAAGTGCAACTCCTTTAAAAACTGCAGTTGTAGTAGAGACAAAAAGGTACCACAGAGAGAACAAGATTTTTCACAGGATCAACATACAAATCGAAAAATGATCATTGGTGGAATAGATCAAGCAGTATCTAAACAGAATGCTTAGAGGTTGATTAGAAGGAATCGGCCAGATAACAGTCGCTCTTCTATGTCAGCAAAGGAAAGTTTAAGATTTTCGGTGTAACTAGCCTTTTGCCTGAGAAGAATTATCTTTTCTGCTACGATCTTGACAATTTGTTTAATTTATTTTAATGCATGTGTAATCTAGACCTCATGTAACACATATATTCGATGACCTAGTATTAAAAATGATAAAGAAAACAAAGTCAAAAAGTCTATTTATTTCACATAATTTCGAAATTTCAAGTGTATTGCAGAGCCTCAAGATAGAAATTTTAGAGCTTGAGATTTTAACACTTTCGCGTTTTTAAAGGATTTCACAAAAGAAAATCAATTTGTAACAATGAATGTACAAAATAAAATGAGGAACGGCAAATGTGTTATAAATTAATTTTCCACTCATTATTCAACATTTTGAGTGGGCTATGGGGCCTGAAGATGTAAATTTAAGAACTTCAGATTTTAGCACAGTTGTTTTTAAAGGATTTCGCAATAAAAGATATATTCTTGAAAACATATTTTTAAAATCTGTGTAAAAAGTACCTTTTTCACTCCACCCTGGTGCATAGAGAATATCTCTTACACCTAAAAACTGCAGCCAACCCACAAACTAACAACACACATACCTTGTGTATAAGTTTGATTTTGTTTATATACACACACACAAACACAGGAGGCTGAGAAAATATACAGAGGGAGTGGCAGTACTTGGTAGTATCTTTTTACATTTTTCAATTTAAATCCTGCTTGTTTCACTTTGCCTTTCATTATTCTGAAACGAATAAAATATTCTTGGTCATTAAAGGTGTAAGGGTTTGGGGGAAGTGATAATCATTGATCTTATATATGAAGGTAATGATGCTTCACGGCCTAGGTCTAAAAAAAAAGGGGGGGGACAAGTAAAAAGAAAAGCCAAACAAAAAGAAATTTGAACAGAGAAAAAAGAAATAACCTACCACGCGGAGTCCTTGCTTTGGTAGTTTAAGATAGACTTTGCCGAAATTGAAAATACTTGTCCAGCCAACTTTCACTTCCGCCTGAAAATGTTTGCGGAGTTTCCATTGCATCAACCATACCAACAACCTGCAAGAGACAAACGGAATTTTTAGAAACAAAAAAAAATAACTAACAATTGTATATAAGTCTGCTTCATAACCCCTTTCAGAATTTTGAATTTATTTATATTTTCATCTTTTACTTGTTTCAGTCATGACATTGCGAAGATGAAGGGGCCCCCATCTTGAAGGGTTTAGTTAAACAAATCAACCCCAGTACTCATTTTTTTTAAAAGTCTGATACTTATTCTATCAGTTCCTTCTGCCCAACCACCAAGTTACAGGGAAATAAACAAATACACACACACACGCATGCACCACACATGTATTTAATAACTTATTTACAACTAGAATTAAACTTACAGACCACAAGCTTCTCCACCCTCCACCTCCAATTTTCTCTCACCTTGCAATCTTCAGTAATAAACACTCACATATAGTCTTTGAAGATAAAATTGCTTTGGGATGCCACACAGCACAAATTATCAAATGGTTCAGTATGTAAAAGCATATTAATCTTTAAAACACATTCATATATCAAAACATATTTAATTCTGCAATAAAATGATGATATTGGGGCTACACTCTCCATGTCTGGTGCACCAAGAAATATTTTGTCAGAATTTATTAGAACTACGTATGCAAATATCTAAGAACATCAATATTAATAACTCAATGCAGAGTATTGTTATAGGTGCAGATATGGCTAAATGGTTAAGAATTTTGGTTGACAACCACCTGGTTTGGGGTTCAGCCTCACTGTGCGACACTTTGGGAAAGTCTTTTACTACATTCCCAGGCTGATCAAGAAATCTATTGTTATGGTGTGTAATGTGTGCATGTGTATCTCTCCCAGCCATCTGTCCATCCTTGCTTCAACATCATACACTAATTGTATACAAATGTCATGCAAATAGCAGGATTTGTTTGTAATCTCCAGTGGAAATATGTCAAAATGTTGTGTTGTTCATGTTAAAAAGACTGGAGGAAAATATTTCAGGTGAAGGTTAGCAACGGAATGAGCATCCAGCTGTAGAAAATCTGCCTTAGTGAATTTCATATGACCCAGACAAATATCGAAAATGTGAGCATTAAAATGACAATGGCGCTAGACAGCAAATCATGTAACAGGATGTATATGAATCTGAAGAGGAACCATACCAACCATCCAGTAGTCACAGTAAGGCAGTATTACAGATATATGCGTGTGTGTGTGTGTGTGTGTGTGTATTTGTTATAAAAATTCAGACTAAACAACCAACACATTATTCTCATTAATCTAAAAAAAAAAAAAACCCTGCAAAAATCATAGGCACTCTCTCTTCTGTTTATTATCTTGCTGACAAAAATATCTGGATGTGTTTATATGAAAATAAGAGCTGGCAGAAACGTTAGCACGCCGGGTGAAATGCGTAGCCGTATTTCGTCTGTCGTTACGTTCCAAGTTCAAATTCTGCCGAGATCGACTTTGCCTTTCATCCTTTCGGGGTCGATAAATTAAGTACCAGTTACGCACTGGGGTCGATATAATCGACTTAATTCGTTTGTCTGTCCTTGTTTGTCCCCTCTGTGTTTAGCCCCTTGTGGGTAGTAAAGAAATATATATATGAAACTAAGAAGAATAAGCAAAACATAGCTTTCTCTATAATTTGGTAGGTGCCAATATTGATTGGGGTTCTGCTATCAAAGGTCACAAATCAACAAGACTATACATAACCAGTTTAACCCTTTAGCATTTAAGCCTTTTGTTACCATATTTCTGTTGTATTTCCTTCAATTAATTTTAAATAAAACAAAGAATTTAGTAAAATAACTTAGTTATCATTGAGCTAGTGTTAAGAATACAAATTGTGACTAAGGTTTGTTGAAAGATTTTAATTCAGAACTTTTAAAAACAAGGCATTTGTACTACAGAGCCAGAGGCGGTTTCAGGCGGGTTGGTATCAAAAGGGTTAAACTGGCCATATCCAAGCAAAATATTCTACCTGTTTTGTGTTCAAATTGGCCAGATCTGGCCTCTCACACCTACCCTACAATGTTATCCCATAAATAGACAATCACATCATTGAAATATTTAAGTTATGAGATAATGCCTGATTAATTCAAAACAATGTAAAAAAATAAGCAGAACATTTGACAGAATAATCAGAAGGCTAAAAGCTCAAACAAACACAAGCAACTTTATACTGAATGAAATTCACAAAACAATGCAACTCTCTATGCTGTGAGGAGAGGTAAGTTTCAGCGCTTTGATCAGGGCAGCCTCTTTGGAGATTTTTGAGAAGTCTGTTGGAAGGCTATGTAGAAACACCTGTCTTACATCTAATACTCTTTTTTATTTCTTCAGAATTATCAGAATTCCCCCCTTCTCAAGGCCTAACAAGTAATAAAATTTTATGAGGCTCAATAAATTTTTTCTCATTTTTATGTTGAAGCAGTTCACCTCCAAATTGGATTCCTGAGTGTTCTATTTTTACTTTCACTTTTCCTTAACATCGCAAACCAGCCACTTCTGAGCAGTTTCAAATATTAAGGAATTACATAATAATCACGAGGCAATTAGTACCATATATGGCTTATTACTCCTTCATCAAATTTATTCAATTAAATTCACAAGACCACAAAGGGGCACCTACATGATTACTTGATCCGCTTGAAATAACAGCAAAGTTCTTAAATTACACCCTACTCTCTTAGAGGAACCATATTGGACAATGTAGTACTAATTATATACAATGACAGGATGGTCATGGTCAGAATGCCATTATCATAGCTCTGTTGAATCAGAGTTGATTTGGAACTAGATAATAACCAGTGAAATTCATTTAAATTCAACTCTAATACAAAAATTAAATATTAAATATATTAATTAATTCATATGGGAAAATGACTTATTAAAAGACTTGATCATCATTACTGTGATTGAATTTATTTGATCAATAGAGATTTAAAAGCGAAATCAATCATCTTAATTTAAACATCAAGTCACTCTTTGTCTCGCATCCCATTACCAACGCTACATAGCCTGAAACATTTCCACAGAATCAAATAGAAGAAGAAATAATTCTTATTTGAAGAATAGTGTTACATGTCAGTTCCCTCGAAATGTTTTTTTGCAATCACTGATTAATTAATCCTCTCACGACGACATTGATAACGATGACATCACAGAGATGTCCCTCTTTATTCTTTCTGGGTTATTCTTTCTTAGCCACCACAACTCGTCTTACACAGGCTAACTTTAATAGAGAGACCTTAAAAATCTCTCACATCTCCATGACAATAAAGAGACATCAAAATTAATATTGCGATATTAATTGCAGCTCTAAGCTGTTGTTTTCAACTCCATAAAGCTTGCAGCAGTTGCACAATTACAGAAATGAATGCCGAAGAATTAGCAATCCTCAACAGTGTGTTATCTGCAACAATTACTGCTTTATTTGGTGTGAATGTATTGCAATTCTAGTTATTAATATTCTACACCATTAGCAATCTTCTTGTAAATCTACTTCCATTACTGAAACACCAAAACAAGTGGGGAGGGGTAAAGGAGGAGACAGAATCAGATCAAGAAAATAGAGAGGCTGACTAAATGCTTTGTGGTATAATCTACCTCAATTATTTGTGTTTCTAAGATCAAATCCCTTAAGAAAATTTCCAGCACCTGTGCTGGTACCACATACAAAGCATCTGTGCAGGTGCCACATAAGGCAGTGGTTTTCAACCAGGGTTCCGCCAGTACAGTCCAGGGGTTCCGCAAGAAGTTACAAAAATGCTAAAATCGACAGTAATTTTTAATTCTCCTGTGCAGATATGTGTGCATAAGACAATTAAATTATTGCACAGGGGTTCCTCGAGCCAGTGGAACGTTTCCTTGGGGTTCCGCTTCAGCAAAAAGTTTGAAAAGCACTGACATAAGGAGTACACTCTGTAAAGTGGCTGGTGTTAGGAAAGGTGTCCAGCCATAGAAACCATGCCAAAACAGACAGATGGAAGCTGGTGTCACTCTCCAGATTGCCAGCCCCTGTCAAACAGTCCAACCCATGCCAGCATGGAAAATGTACGTTAAATGATGGTGGTGATGATGGTGTAGTTATTTAATCAATGATGCTGGAGACGCTAACTACTGTGTAACATCTAATTCATTTTTCAACTGGTTTTTGTTTCATAATTCAAAATCCAGAATGGTTATTATTTATTTTACACCTCAGTTGGTGGTCAACAATGGCATCTTTGCTTACAAATTACCTACATGTCAATCACTGCTCCAATGCATTCCTGTTGGTGACAGTAACAATGTAGTCTTTAACATAACTTAAGGGACGTCATTCATGAAACACACAGGCACAATTTGTTTTTTTTTCTTGTGGATATTTACATCTGTCAGATACACACACGAGAGAAAGAGACTACAGCACAGCTTCCATTTACCAAATGGTGTTACTAACAAGGTTCAAGACAACCAAGGCTATGATAAAAACACTTGTCCAAGGATTCATGCAGTGAGATTCAACACAAACTATGTAGCTGCGAAGAAAATTTTTAAGTCATTATCATCA
Source organism: Octopus sinensis (assembly GCF_006345805.1). NCBI lineage: Eukaryota > Metazoa > Mollusca > Cephalopoda > Octopoda > Octopodidae > Octopus > Octopus sinensis. The sequence goes on along the minus strand of NC_043021.1, from coordinate 18,124,191 downwards.
TCATCATCGTTTAACGTCCGCTTTCCATGCTAGCATGGGTTGGATGGTTCAACTGGGGTCTGGGAAGCCAGAAGGCTGCACCAGGCCCAGTCTGATCTGGCAATGTTTCTACGGCTGGATGCCCTTCCTAACGCCAACCACTCTGTGAGTGTAGTGGGTGCTTTTTACGTGCCACCGGCACAGGTGCCAGACGAGGCTGGCAAACAGCCACTGGTACGGAGGCCAGGCGAGGCTGGCAACGGCCATGATCGGATGGTGCTTTTTACGTGCCACCGCCATGGAGGCCAGTCGGGGCGGCGCTGGCAACAGCCACGTTTGGATGGTTCTCTTATGTGCCACTGGCACTGGTATCACAGCTAGAATTTCCATTGATGTTGATCAATTTCGATTTTGATTTTGATTTTCACTTGACTCAACAGGTCTTCACAAGTAGAGTTTTGTGTCCCAAGAAGGAAAGGTATGCATAAGTGGACTGGCTACATCCCAGGTAGAAGCCACGGGTTATGGTCTCACTTGTCCTGCCGGGGTCTTCTCACGCACAGCATACTTCCAAAGGTCTCGGTCTCTAGTCATATCCTTGGTGAGACCTAAAGTTCGAAGGTCTCACCAAGGAAATGACTAGAGACCGAGATAGATAGAGAGAGAGAGAGAGAGAGAGAAAGAAAGAAATCCATTTGTTGCTTTATTATACCAAAGTCAATTCTAATGCACCAGACCAATGATCAAAGACATTCCTTCGATTAAAGATGTTCTAGTTGTCAGTGTCTTTTATTCAGACAGTGTCTGAGACCACAGCCTTCCCACTTACAAAAGGAAGGATCCAATGCATTCTACCTTTTTTTTAAGTAGGAAAGCTGTGTGATTAACGAGAAAATTAGCTACTATTTCTAGCAGGTCGTGCAACCACACAGGGACTTTCTTACTGGTTCAGTACTAAGTACCAGTTTTATAACAGGGCTAATGTAATCAATTGTGTCTCAAATTATAAAATTTTCTATTGAGAAAGGATGACAAGAAACCAATATTTAATTCCTAATTAACAACTAATGTTTTTAAAATCCTATTTGATATCAGGATCATGGTTACTCCATAGGAGAAATCATGCTTTGCTACTGTAGTTCTAAGTATTCAATTCTGTAAGTAATACTTTTAGTTTTGCTTGAGAGAACCAGTAAAAAATGACGACAAAAATCATTAGAAACCATTTAAAATAATGTTTGTAAAAAAAATCCAACACCATGCACAAATTAATGGAAATTGAAAACTGTTTAAATTAATATAATACTGTTAAAAAGTTATATCAAATAAAATGAGATTTTTGAAAAAAAAATTTATTGGCTTTTGATGTTTAAAAATCTGAATTGGGTTTCTTAAGGGAAAAATATATTAAATAACTCTTAATTTTCCACAAATTAGCAATCAAAAAGACCACACACAAAATGCACAGAATATTCTTTGAAGATTTTATACACACACACACACACATATATATATATATATATATATATAGTTAAAATAAATGTTTTATAAACATAGTATCAACAAACATTAACTGAATAAAGGACTCAATACAAATATAGAGTGTAATACTTAAAATAATTTAATAGACAGTGACTTCATAATTTTGCTGGTTTATTCAGTTTGAATATGCCATATACATGAAAAAACACAGAAGTCACACTCAATAAAAACACACACACACTTTGTCTAGAAAGAAGAATATATTCAATAAATGCTGTAGAGTTATATTTGTTAGGAATAATTTACTGATTTAACTCTGGCCATTATCATCAAGTTAACATTTTATTTAAATACAGGCAAACACTACACAAGTCAAGCAAGGACACCAGACATACACACAGCCATAATTAGGAGTGAATCATCAGCTGATTCTACACACACACACACACAGATTAAGGTACATCTGTGTGGTTAAGAAGCTTTCTTTGAAACCACGGATGTATCCCACTCCGTGGCATCTTGGACAATTGGCTTCTGACTTATTCCTGAATTAATTTCATAGACAGAAGTTATCACAAGCTATTTCTTTACTACCCACAAGGGGCTAAACACAGAGGGAACAACAAGGACAAACAAAGGGATTAAGTCGATTACACCGACCCAGTACGAAACTGGTACTTTATTTATCGACCCTGAAAGGATGAAAGACAAACTTGTGTATGTGTGCATGTGTGTTTATTCCTTGATGCTGTACAACTGTGTAGGTTTGTTTACATCCCCATAAGTTAGAAGCAATTCAGTGGAATGAGAATTATCAGAATAAGTAGCAGATTTATGAGGTCAATTTGATTGATTAAATTCTTGAAGGTAAGTACTACAGCATAGTCGGAGTCCAATGAGCAGAACTAGTAAGAGAAGACTGCATAGACATGGAATCTATCATGAGTAGTTCTATGATAACACTGTAAAATAACTATTGAGTTGTAATAGTCCCCATCAGAGTTGCTTTAATACTAAGTAAGTGCAGTTTATATATACACATTTTTATTTTAGAGATATTAGTAAATTGATTGACAGTATTCCCAAATGTGTGAGACTGGTTAAGCCAAAATATCTTATTTCCATAACCAATTTCAATTCAACAATAATAGAGAAAGAAGTTCAGAGGTGATCGACCAACGAGAAGAAAGATCGATGTGGTTAGCAAGTAGGAGAGTACAGACTCAGTTTAATGATTGCCATGTTCTGGTTGGCCAGTGTCAGTTAGGACAGAAGACAATGTCAGCCAACGTTGTAAACATCTTTTATGCAACATGGCTCATTAAAACTGGATATCAGCCAAACCTTGCTGTAACATAGACACATATAAACATGAAATAAAGATGATTTTCAACATTGAGCTTCTGCAAGGAAATGGTGAAATTCTTTTGAAACAATCCTTATCTTATTGATCACATTATTTAGCCAGATGAGGCAACATTTCATGTAGAGGGAGGCATCAATCAACACAGCTGAATGATTTATACTGTAGATAACCCTTCTGATGAAAACCAACATAAAATGATGATGCGTGCTTAGTCTCGGATTGTGTATTTGGACCGTTCCAATGTAACTGGATCTTTCATTTTTTTCCAGCACTGGCAATGCTGATCATTATATCCAGCTGTTTACTGATGACTTCTGATCTGGATTCCTTACACTACTTGACAGTGGTTCATACATTTCTTGGTGAAAGAGGGAGCCAGCATCACTGGTGCATGGTTACAACATGAATTTAAATCGGTGGATAGGATGCTGTGGAATATTTTGGGAATGGCCTGCAACATTTCCTACCTTGATAGTTCCTGAGTTCTTGCAGAGACATCTAGGGTAAACACTTGTGTACTCAGGGTGCTGCTAAACTCCATCTCCAAATATAGGATTGATGTCTCAACAGGCAGTAAAGCAGCTCTCTAGATGTTTTGGCTCCTTCAACTACAACACCAGAGCTGCCTGGGGTCACCCACTATTGTAGGTAACAAAACTCCTGTATAACAGCACAACCTTTCTTAAGTCAGATGTTGCCACCCTAGGCCAGGTACTTCTATCATCCTCAATGCTCATTTTTGCTGCACCAATGCAACATCACCAATATACAGAAATTTTCAGCTATCATCATTGAGGAATTTAACCTGATTACTGATTTATATCTCAAAACTTGCACATTCTTACCCGAAACGTTATAAGACTATTTAGCCACAGAGGGAACACAATTTTTAAACTGGATTTGAATAAACAAAGTTTTGATGATTTTATTTCATAAAAGTTACAATCTTGGCATTAAAACCTTCCACTTAAGGTTTTGCTATTACATGCCATAGTATAACAATTTATGATAGATTGAATATAGTTATGTACATATTTAAGCATGTGTGTGTGTATATATATATCATCATCATCATTGTTTAACATCCGCTTTCCATGCTGGCATGGGTTGGACGGTTTGACTGAGGACTGGTGAGCCAGAAGGCTGCACCAGGTGAGCTAACAGAAACATTAGCACGCCAGGCGAAATGCTTAGCGGTATTTCATCTGCCGGTACGTTCTGAGTTCAAATTCCGCTGAGGTCGACTTTGCCTTTCATCCTTTCGGGGTCAATTAAATAAGCATTCCAACCAAGTTTCTAGTACTTTTTATTTTTTTAAGCCTGGTACTTATTCTGTTGGTCTTGTTTACAAAATCACTACATTATGGGGATGTAAACACACCAACACCAGTTGTCAACTGGTGTTGGGGGACAAACTCACACATATATATGATGGGTTTCTTTCAGTTTCCATCTGCCAAATCTACTCACAAGGTTTTGGTCAGTCTAAGGCTATAGTAGAAGACGCTTGAACAAGATTCCATGCAGTGGGACTGAACCTAGAACCATGTGGTTGGGAAGCATCTGTGCCTAACAAATTTCTTACCATGCAGCAATGTAATATGTAATTATGTATAAGAAAATTTACAAGTGTGCCTTGAGAAATTAGATTGAACAGATCTCTCAAAGAAATTAAGCCACATAACTGTTGTGTCAAGTCAAATATGTTAGGAGTTACACCACAAAGTCTATGAACAAAGTGATCTGTCTAATTAACTCCTATAAACTTTCACCTGTATATTATCTTACCTGATTATGGCATGAAAATGACAGATAACTTCATAGACACCCAATAACCAGCGGATATGCTGCCCTGTATGTGGATGTAAATATACTGCTTCAAATCCAGTGAGGATTACTGACATCTACACACTGTGTGTGTGTGTATGGGCATGTGAGACTACAATATTACCTTCACATACACAATGTATACATTTTATTACATACGTGTATCAAGCACTTCCAGGTGTATACGAAGAAATCACAACACACACAATACATATATACATACATACATACATACATACACACATTTTAATTAAATATATATTTGAAGTGGAGCAGTTTTCTCGATGGTTAATTGATACCATTTCATCAATAATAAACAAAAGAGAGAAAGAGAGAAGGGAGAGGAGAAGCCACGGCTATAAACAATATTAAAATGATGATGAAGGAGGGGGTGTGAGGCAAACAAACTAGATATCACACATTACCTTGGGAGTATTCAATTCATGGATAAGAAATTGGGAGGGGAAAAAGGGAAGCAGAAGCTAAGTGGATAATTAACTGGGATTATTCCCAGCCTAATATTTCGGAAAACTTCCTCATTATCAGTTAATTACTTTAATATAACCATATCTATTCGACAACTCATTTTCAAATTGATTTTTATTTCACAGAAGAACAAAGAAAATAGAACAGTTTCTGTATGCGTGTGCGTGTGTGTCTATGTACATGTGTTTATGCATATGTGAGAGTGTGTGCATATGTGTGTATTTACACATATTTTGTGTCCAATCTGGAGTTTTAATGGCATTAAGAATCATAATATCCTTACAACATCTGCAAAACTCTCCTGACATATCAGAATAGGTGTATCTGTTTCATTTAGATGCATGCTTTGCAATAATGTGGTTGTGGGTTCAGGTTCATGACACAGTACCTTAGGCAAGTGTTTCCAATATCACATTGTTCTTATGGTTGAAATTTGATAGACAGAAGCTGTATCAAAACCCATCAAGCAGGGCATGCATGCATCTCTCAAAAGATGGAAGTCTATAGCAAGTATGTTGCGAGTGAAAGAACCTGTTTAATCGAGAATGTGAAAAAGGAGAAAGCAAAGTCTTCAGTGTGAGTATGTGGTTTGTGGGGTCAACCGCATCCTCCGCTTCATTTTTTGTTATTCACTCATTCTCATTTAATTGTATATATTCTAATTGTTTGTTTATTCATACGTTTCGTCTCATTCGATACCCTGACCCCAACGTTTGTTTTGTCCCCTCTTTTACTCAACCTTATGGTGAATAAAGAAATACTCTCTCTTTCTCTCTCTCAGAATATGGAACTCTCCACCAAATGTTGATACCAAAGTTGGGAAAGTTTCAGTGAACTTTCCCCAATCCATAAACAACTTTCTGCTTTCTATTTATCTTCTATCTTCTTTTACTGACTGCAGCCATGCTAGGACACCACCTTGAAAAGTTTGGCTGAACATATCAACCCCAGGAGATTTTTGGTTATAAAGCCTGGTACTTATTCACTTATTCTATCAGCTTTTATGCTTATTTTTTTGACCAAACTGTAAAGTTACAGGGACATAAACAAACAAACACTAGTTGTCAAGCAGAGGTGGATAATGTGTATGTATATATGTGTCTTTGTATTGTTATTGTCTCCCACCAATGCATCATTAATTAATTTTAATCCACTAGGTTTGATCAACTAGCGCAAATCAGTCAATGTGCTGACTGAGTTATATATAAAGCTGCAGGCTTTATTTAGTTTGTTCAGAGTTGCCTCTCTTAGGTACATCTCATTGGCAAGAGCCAAAAAACTCGAAACATCACTGTCTGAGATTTCTGAGAGATGGTGACACTGAACGAACTGGGTGTTTTCACACCTTTCTACCATAAGAGAGATTTTCCTCCACTGTAACTGCAATGTATTTGCCTTTTAGCAGTTGAAATATGTGACAAGCATATTTCAACTAACCTAAAACTGCTTTGCGCTAATGCTTTGTTTTATATGTAGCTTGCTTACCAACCACATGGTTCCGGGTTCAGTCCCACTGCATGGCACTTTGGGCAAGTGTCTTCTACTATAGCCTCGGGCCGACCAAAGCCTTGTGAGTGGATTTGGTAGACAAAAACTGAAAGAAGCCTGTCGTATATATGTATATATATATGTATGTGTGTCTGTGTTTGTCCCCCTAGCATTGCTTGACAACCGATGCTGGTGTGTTTATGTCCCCGTCACTTAGCGGTTCAGCAAAAGAGACCGATAGAATAAGTACTGGGCTTACAAAGAATAAGTCCCGGGGTCAAGTTCCTCGACTAAAGGCGGTACTCCACCATGACTGCAGTCAAATGACTGAAACAAGTAAAAGAGTATATATGTAATAGGCTTCCACACAGTTTCTGTCTTCCAAATCCTTTGATTAACCCAAGGCTCTAGTAGACACCTTTGATATACAGGGGGACTGAACCCAGAACAATGTAGTTGGGAAGGACGTCTTACCACACAGCCATGCTTCCACCTATAAAATATAACCTAGCATTGACCTAGTCTCTAAATATTTGTCCACACAGCCTTTTAACACAATTCTCTGAACAGTTCCTCTAAAAAGAACCCACATTCAGTAGCACAGCAAAACCTTCATCACTTTTAGAGTGTTGCCCCTGCTTACTCAGTGAATTATAATGATTGTATTAGACTTCAAGCTAGTTTCTAGGATGTTAACAGTTAAGTACCTTCATCTCTCTCTATATAAACGGCAGTTTGTCTGTGCGTGTTTCTGTGTGTCTGTTTGCTTGTACCCTCACCCTGACCACGGCTTTCAACCAATTCTGATGAAACTTGACACACACATAGCCCAATGTCATAATTCAAAACTAACGCAGCGAAAATTTTGAAAAGTTCCCCCAGTTCTGAAAAAAATCGATAAATTTGACATGGGGTCGAGAATCAGAAACACAAACCGCAAACTGTCTAGGGGACGCAACTCCACCTTTTTTTACTCTCAAAAAAATTTACCATCATTTTTTTCCATTTTTTTGCTATTTTTTGGCTATAACTCTCTAAAAATGCTTTATAGTTATTTCCCTTACAAACCTGAGCAACGCCGGGCGATACTGCTAGTCATGAATACAATACACTAAACCAGTGGTTTTCAACCAGGGTTCTGCGGAACCTTAGGGTTCCGCCAGTACAGTCCAGGAGTTCTGCAAGAAGTTACAAAACTGCTAAAATCGGCAGTAATTTTTAAGTCTCCTGTGCAGATATGTGTGCATAAGACTATTAAATTATTGCACAGGGGTTCCTCGAGCCAGTGGAATGTTTCCTTGGGGTTCCGCTCTAGCAAAAAGTTTGAAAAGCACTGCACTAAATGATACCACACTGAGTTACTTGCCTTCAGTGAAACAGACTGGTCAGTGAACATCAAGTGTTACTGGCCATTCTCCACAGCAATACCTTTGCATTCATGTCTGCAAGGTGCAGCTAAAAATGCCATTTATTCTGGAGTGCACAACCCCTAACTCACCCCTCCCCACCATCTTCTGCTACTTAATCCCCCACCCCATTTTTTTTTTCATTTTCTTTGGTGAGGTAGTTATGGGGTTTTTTTTCTCAATAATTTGATCTTTTATACCTTAAATGTATTGTTTTCCTTTCTATAAAAATATGTTCTTAATAAAATCCAAGGAATGGGGGGGGGATCCGAGAAATGTCAAGTGCCTGGCTCATGGATATTGTACTGTAGACTATGCTACAAATAGCTATACTTAATTGCATGCAGTTATACTGTGGTACCTAAATGTAACTAGGTTGACTGGGCTATGAGGAGTTAAATGTCCTGCTCAAGGATACAATACAATACAGGTAACAGAATATAAATTACCAACTTCTAGCTCATTGTCCAGTATATTATTATTAACTTGACTATTTAGCCCTGGTCAGTCAATTAGATTTGGAGTACTAAATAGAGTGTTTAGAAAACCTGTGAAAAAATAGCAATCAATATTGATTTACCAAATGTAAAAAGTGATTGTGACGGCAAGAGAGTCTCCAATCAAGATGGGAGCGAGAACATCACTAAAGTGACCAGTGGTGACATCAGAGTAACCAAAGTGACCACTGCTGAAGTGAGAGAGAGAGAGAGAGAGAGAGAGAGAGAGAGAGAGAGAGAGAGACCAAGGTGATGTCACCAAACTGACTATTGGTGACAACATCAGAGTGATTGGCAGTAACAGAGTGACCACTGATGATATGAGAGTGACCAGGTGTGAATACCAAAGTGATGACCAGTAGAGACAATAACTGCTTGACTAGTGACATCAACATGAGAATGATGAGTGGTAACAACGCTAGAGTTACTAGCGATGACATCAATGGAGAAACTTTAAGATATATTCTTGCTAAATTCTGATTGCACTCACTGCTGGCATCATTTCAATAATTGGTGCAGCTCACAGACTGGCCAAAGTCTGGCCACCACTATCATCATCAATACAACCAATTCACTCCCACCACAAACCACCATTATGGATGCTGGCTCCATCAGAGAAACTGACAGAGGGGTACATCCAGCCCCAGCCCATATCCACTACTACCACAAATACTAACAACAACAACAACAACAACAACACTATTGCCATGGTAATACAATCAAGATGAATAAATAAATACAAAGGAAAACATCATAAAAATGAATGTTTCTTTGGTTGGTTTCCCCTCCTCCACCTTCTGCTGGAGCCATTATTAGTCAGAGGAGAGGTGGGAGGTGAGATGACAGACAAGAGGTGGAGTGTGAGAGAGGAGAGACAGCTAAAGACGTGTGTGTGTGTGGTGAGTAAGGAGAGAGGAAGGCGGCAGGCAGAGAAGAGGATTAACAGTAAGATTGTTAGCTTACAGACAGACGTATATATATATAGGATTGAAAGATGGGGAGACTGAAGACAGACAAGATGGGGGGGGGAGAGCAAGATAAGAGGCAGATGGAGAGAGAGAGAGAGAAAGAGAGAGAGAGAGAGAGGTGGAACATCAATAGAATAACCATCACATATTGATTTGAAGTCCATCTAACTTCCCTCCACCCACCCACCCACCCACCTACCCCAACCGCTCCTGTAACTGGATGTTTCCATGTCATCATCACCCATACTTACATCCTATCGACAACACAACCACTACAATCATACGTTACCCTACCCCTACCATCTACCGAAGCATCATCATCAGCATCATCATTACCACCACCACCACCACTACCACCACCACCACCATCATCATCACCACTACTACTATCATCATCATCATCGTCCCTATTTGCTGGTCACCTTTTGTTTGCTTGCTTACAAAAATTCCTTTCCTAATGGCATTCTTAGTCTTTTGTTTTGTTTTTTGTTTTTTTTTTGTGTATTTCAATTATCCAAAATATATGTGTGTGAGAGAGAGAGAGGGAGAGAGAGAGAGAGTGCACGTGTCTGTGTGCATATATTAAGATGGATAAATGGACAAATACATAGACAGAGAAATATAGAGCAGTAGATTATATGTGTATATATGAGAGACAGACAGATACACACACACACATACATATATATATATATATATATATATATATAATATATATATATATATATATATATATATATATATAGTTATTATAAGCCATAAATCTTTCACTGATGGGTATGGGGTTGTGTGTGTGGGGGGGATGCTGGTGAGTAATGAGAGAGAGAGAGAGAGCGATAGTCAAAAGAACTCTGTTTCATCTCTCATGAACTACATCAAATATTCAACTGAATTTCATTTCTTTATTTATCTAGTTATCTATTGCAACACAGTATTAAGTTAAGCAACATCATTTGGTTACATTTGTATTCATACACAGTTGACTGAGGAACAGAAAGACAGAGGAGAGGGAGAAGGGAATCATAATGATAATGATAATGGTGATGATGATGATATTGATCTCAGACATTGACGCTAGACAAGAAATCTAGGGCAAGAGAAGAGTCAACAATATCAACCCCTAGTACTTAACTGGTACTTTATATCATTGACAGACACTCTCCAGAAGGATGAAAAACAAATAAGGCGGTGAGCTGGCAGAAACGTTAGCACGCCGGGCGAAATGCTTAGCGGTATTTCGTCTGCCGTTACGTTCTGAGCTCAAATTCCGCCGAGGTCGACTTTGCCTTTCATCCTTTCGGGGTCGATTAAATAAGTACCAGTTACACACTGGGGTCGATATAACCGACTTAATCCGTTTGTCTGTCCGTGTTAGTCCCCTCTGTGTTTAGCCCCTTGTGGGTAGTAAAGAAATAGAAGGATGAAAAACAAAGTTGATCTCCAAGAAAATAATGATATTGATTTCATTTGGAATAGACAATATTAATTGATTATAGATTTGACCGATTCTTTATTTTATCAACCCTGGCAGGATTTGAATTCAGAACAAAGAAAGAGACATAAGTAAAACTGCAACTCATTTTGATGTCTACCAGTCAAACCGGCCATATTTAGGCCATATCCGGACTAAATATTTCACCTGTTTTATGTTCAAAACCAGTCAGATCCAGTCTCTTACGCCTATCCTACAACATCATTCCCAACGTAAAGAGTCACATCTCAGAAATCTCACAAATATGAGAGAATGCACAATTAATTCAATACAATGTGAACAAATAAGCATCACATTTGGTAGAATAATCTGAATGCTAAGGGGTTAAAAAGAGCTAACAATTCTGCCAATCAACCACCCTGATGGTGGTGGTGGTGGTGATGATGATGACAACAAAGGTGGTGGTAGTGGTGGTGAATGACAATGATCATAGTGGTGGTGGTGTTAGTGATGACAATGATGAAAATGACAATGATACTGTATAATTATCCTCCATTCCTCACCCACACATCAGTGTTTTATGACTGATGGCTGCCATGTAGTAAGAGTGTGAAGAAACCCATTTATAAAATACTCTTGCCTCAACACTAAGTTCCTTCATAATTGTAGATTAACATGATTATCAGATTAGAATCGTGCATGCCCATCCTGTAGGGCGGTTGGCATTAGGAATGGCATCCAGCTGTAGAAATCATGCCTAAGTAGGCATTAAAGCTCAACATAGCTCTATGGCTCTTTGGATACTGTTGAACCATCCAATCCATGTGACATGGAACACAGATATTAACCCTTTAGTGTTCAGATTATTCTGTCAAATGTGATGTTTGTTTATTTAAAATGGTTTGAATTATTCATCTTGTAGTTTAGAGATTTCAGTGATGCTATTTTTTAGTTTTAGAATGACATGGTAGGGCTGAGGTGAGAGGCGAGAACTGGTCAGTTTCAATATAAAACAGGTTAAATATTTTGGCCGGATATGGCCGGTTTGAATTCTAAAGGGTTAAATGAGGATTGCTGCATATATCATCATCACCTGTTTTCCATGCTGGCATGGGTTGAACAGTTTGATTGGATCTGATGAACTGCTGCACAGCACTGAGTTCCAGTATCAGCTTTGGCAAGGTTTCTACAGTCGGATGCCATTTCTAATGCCAACCACTTCACAGTGTGTACTGGGGCTTTCTTTCATGTCGCTGAAGCTAGTGAGGTTGCTAACTTGCAAGACAGAAAGGGGAAAAGGAAAAAGTGGGAGGGGGAATATTTGAGAGGAGAAGGTGGCTTTATGCTGGATGTTGAAAGGCTAAAGTATATTAGAAGGGCAAGCACAGGTGTCTTGCTGGAGGGGAGATGCATGCCCACACCACATTCTATATAGGTGTGGGTGGGAGTGGTTAAGAAGGAGATAAGAGAACATAGTGATGGAGTGCCAAAGCAAACTCTCAAGATGCAAGAAGTTGAGCATGAGAGAGAGTAAAAACAGTAGGTGTTGGAAGGAGGGGGAGAGTGGATTTTTTACAAGAGTCTGAGGGGAGAGCAACAGATGCTTAAGGATGGAGGTAGAGGTAAATGCAGTGAGTAACGAACAAAAGTAGAGGTACAGATGATGGGGAGATGTAAGGTGGGAGAGCTAGAAGTGGCTCAGGAAGGAGGATAGATCAGAAAGTAGAGGGGTGGTATGCAAGGCCTAAAAGCGATGAGGAGGGAGATGTAGGGTTCATGAGGGTGCAGCAAAAGATAGTGTATGGGGTATTAAATTGAGCATGGCCCAGGAGAAAGATATCTGAAGGCATAGAAAGGAGGTGATTAGAGAAAATAGTGTGTGTGAGAAAGGAAGGATAATTATATAATATATATATATATTAGGTCATCCCATAAATAATGCAGGTTTTTATACTTTTATTTTTCAAAATTAAAATAAAGTTCTTTTTTCATCTAAAATATACTCTCCTTCATTTTCTACAATGCTTTTCCAGCTACCTGATAAACTTGCAAGGGCCCTCTTCCAAAATTCCCTTGTCCGTGATGAAAAATACTCCTCCAGTACTGTTCTGACCTTGTCTACAGAATTCAGATTTTCTCTGTCCAAATGATTTTGAAGACTGCGGAATAAATGATAATCAGATAGGACAATGTCTGGCAAATATGGTTGGTGGGGCATCATTTCCCTTTCAAACTGCTCCAGCTTTTGGAATGTCATCCTCACTGTATGTGGCCAAGCATTATCCTGATGGAAGAACACCTTTTGTCTTGAAACCAAAGATGGTCGTTTTTCTTTTAGCGCTGACTTGAATGACTGGTTGAATGGCCAAATGCAAGTTACTCTGCTAGTTCCTCAACACTTATAATGGGATTTTGTTCCACCAGGGTTTGCAGGATGTCCTCGTTGAGCTCTACAGATCTTCCAGGATGAGACTCGTCTTCTAGGTTGTAGTTTCTGGGTCGGAATTTCTGGAATCACCACTGACACTGGCTTATGCTTATTGTCCATTCCCCATATACTGCATTTTCATTGCGTTGTTGCCTTTATCGAGCTCATAAAGCAAAATATGCTAATATGCTTTGTCACTTCCACTATAGCTTTGAAAAAATAACTAATTAAAATCAAACTGCACACTTCAAAACTTGCACTAAGAATAAGTACAAGGTAAAATTACTACCAGCTTTTATAGCAAGTCAATGCGGGTACTTTATCCCGTACCCCTCCAATATATATACATACATATATATATATATAATATATATATATATATGGCCTGCTCGCTTAGCCAGCGGGGTGGCGTCATTTGAAGGCTAAAACAATGCAAAGCGCATTGTGACCAGCGATGTGTAGCAACATCTGATAGCCTGGTGTCGGTCACGGTGATCACGGTTATATATATATATATATATATATTGTAAGAGATTATATAACTGACAATGGAAGAAGACATTATAAAATATAATGTATATCAAGTTATTGTGATTTAGTTTAGATTAGCTTTAATCTCAGACATCTACAACAAAGACATTCCACCCATGACGAACCCATCTGTATTCAACTATCTAATGTAGCATTACACAACTAGATAGAATGTGATTTGAGTGAGATTTCTAGCAGATCATGTGACAAATATGAATCTCCCAACTGCTCACTAGCTATCCCCATTATCTGCTCGGCTACCTTTGTATATCCTGAATATATTACTGGTATTTATTACTCACCATTTCTTCTCTGGATTGACACTGTCACACTAGCTAACCTTAACCCTTTAGTGTTCACATTATTCTGCCAAAATTAATCCTTTTTTTATCCACATTGTTTGGAACTAATCATGCATTATTTTGTAGCTATGAGATTTTTTAACAGCTATGAGCTGTTAATTTTTAAAACAATATTGTAGGGTTGGTGTGAGAGACCAGATCTGGCCAGTTTGAACTTAAAACAGGCAGAATACTTTTGACCGGATATGGCCGGTTTAAATGCTAAAGGGTTAAAATTTTTCTCTCCTTTACACAAATGTCACAACAAACACACACACACACACACAAAACACTTATGCTAACACACATACTCACTGCTCCAGTATGTTCTTTAGCCTTTTAATCTAGTTCGTTACTTTTTGTCCCAACAGCCACCTATCTCTGCAATATTTAAAGACACTTCCTTAAAATTCACACACACACACACACAATCTTTTCAACACCATTTCTCTGTTCCTTAATCAAAGGTTGCTTTTACTTCCTCCACTTCTCTCCAGTGATTTGAACCAAAGTAAAAAAAACAAAACTGTACCCACTGCCATCACAGGCCCTCCGAGGTTGAAAAGATTGAAGCAGTTCATGTTCCTTTTGAGAAGTTGCACATCAAAACCCTCTCTTACAGAAATACCGCACCACACACACACACACACACACACACCACCACCACCACCACCAACTCCGGTTCTCTAGAACAAGAATTACCTTATTCTGGATTTGACACCATAACTAATTTACCTTATTTCCTCTTCCTATATCCTCCACCACCACCACCACCACCACTACTGCCACTGCCACTGCCACAATCATCATCATCATCACTGTAAGTTCCAACACTACTATCGACTTCACTGTCACTACCACCCTTATCACCACCACCTGACACCTCTGCTCTCATTCATTGCCTCTTCATCCTGCACCAACAAATTACTGGAACATACCAAGACAAACATGTTGCTGTTGATAAATCTGAGAGAGAGAGAGAAACGGTGTGTGTTTATATTTTCTACACATTTGCACAAGTATGTGCAAAATGTGTGCATTTATGTGCAACAGTATGTCTATGGCAAAGAGAAAGAGAGGGGAAGAAAATAAATGCATGCATGCACGTGTGAGTTTGTATATACATCAGAAATGTGCGCAAGTGCATCCATGCATGCATCCATGTGTTCCTATACACATGTATCCATACAAAAGTGAAGTAGTATCATTCCACTTAATGTACTTATATGCATGCACATGCACACACACACACTTGTTATAGTTGTGTGCTGCAGGCCAAATTCCTTGACATAGGACCTAATATATAACAAATTACCAAATGAATAACTTAGCTATGTATAGGCATACTTGGTACAGTATTGGGGTGGTGGTTTGTCAATGAGAATGGTGATAGTACTGATAATGTTTAATAATGATGGTGATGGTAGTGGTAGTAGAGATTGGTTAATACTGGTGCTAGGTCGATAGTGGTCATGATTGGAGATTGTAGTCTTCACAAAAAAAATATTGAATTTTTTTTTAAACCAACTTCCACAGGGAAGGGAGATAAATCCAACTGAATTGACCTTGCTATATTAATAGTACACCTTTCATTATTGTTGTTGTTGTTGTTGTTGTTGTTTAACTCTAGGTCAGCTCTAAACAAGCAGACCTATGATTAAAAAAGCTCCATCTATAACCATTCAGGCATACTCTATCAAGGACAATATTATATATAGGACTAAATATATTCCTATAGTCAGGTCACTTGTGAGATCTCTCATGAGTGCTACTGGTAATGAGGAATCCAGTACAGCTTGTTGCATGGTCAGGTCATCAGTGACTAAACCAGCACTAGGCTTGCCTAATGAGGAGGATTGCTAGAAACCCAGCAAGACCAGAAACAAGACCTGTCAAAAGAACAAATGAATCTAGTATAGGTACAACAACTATTTAGCAATAGCATAGGCCCTTGGAAATTCTAGGTTGGTGTCCAGCATGCTGGAAGACCCCTGGGTGCTTAACACGTCTTCTCAAGTTAGTAAATCACCAGAAGCTCTGGTTCCTTATTATCTCCTCAGTGAGGTCCAGTGTCTGAAAATCCTTTCATTTTCTCAGTGAAAGGATCTTCAGATGCAGGGCCTACTCTAATATAATACTGCCGATAATAATCATATGTAGCTTAGGTAAAAATCCAGTAATTTAGAGGAATAGGATAAATTAAAACCCCATAACTTCACTGGTATTGTACTTTATTGACCCTGAAAAAAGATGAAAGCAAAGTTGACCTTGGCAGTAATTGAACCATGACACTTAAAGAGCCTGAAGAAATGCTGCAAAGCCTTTTGTTTGATGTTCCAAATCAATGGTTCTCAACCAGGGTTCAGATGGTCCCTGGGAGTCCATTTAAGAATTTTGGGGCTCCATGCAAGCAAATAGTAAATTGGAAATCCAAAGCAGTATTTTAAGGGTTCATAAAAAAAATTTTCTTTAGATGTGTTTATTGTAAGAAACAGCTGGGTTTCCTTCTCAAACATTTTACGTAGTTCAACTTACACAAGTTAATGTATGAAAAATAAAATAGGAATTTTGAAAGAAGTATCTATAATGCTTGTTTTTAAACATCAAATGGCTATGGGGGTCCACCAGAGAAAAATAGTAATCAAAAGAGTCCATAGATAATAAACAAAAAAGGGGCTGAGAATCACCTCTGAATAACAATAAAAATAATGATTTCTAATATAGATACAGGTCTGTAAATTTTGGGGAAGAGGAAACAGTCATTAATGTCAAATCAACGCCAAGACATAACTGGTATCAACTTCACTGGGAAGGAAAGCAAAGCTGATTTTAGCAAGATTTGAAATTAGAATGTAACAATAAATTCCGTTGACCCATGAGGAATAACATGAGGTATTAGACAGGGATTGAATTGAGAATGTAAAGGAATACAGAGCCATGGCTCAGTTATGAATTCATTTAGTCTAAGGATCTGGTGTAACAGGTACCAGGATTTCTGCATTATAAATATTTGTAATGCTTACAGGTGCTGCAGTAGTGTGGTTACTGCACCAAGTGCAGATTTAAACAATTGAAATAGAAGCAAAAGCATTATCAGGGGGGAAAAAATAAATATATAATAATATAAAAAATTAAAAGTTAATGCAGAGAAAAAAAACGAAAACAGACAGAAAAAAATAGGAATAAGAAAGAAAAACTGACAAAAAATATGGGGTGGAAAAAAAAAATTCCCAAACTGATAAAGTGATAAACTGCAACAAAGCTGCCAGTTGAAGATGAAGGAAAAAAACATGTATGAGAGGGGGGGGGAACAGGAAGAAAGTGAGTGTGAGCAAAAGGGAGAAAAAGCATGAGAGAGAGAGAGAGAGAGAGTAGATGCGAGAGAGTAGATGCGAGAGTGTGAGAGAGAGATATGATGTAATGCAATGGAGGAAGTATAGCAAAGAGATGACAAATACAGAGCAAGGACCATAAATAAACATTCACATTCTTATGATGATAAATGTTAATATGCAATAAAAATAGACTGGTTGGTGGGGAGAGAGAGAGAGAGAGAGGAAGAAGAAGTGTGAGTAGCTTCCTCCACTGACATCTTGTTTAGACGAAATGGCAACCCGACATTTGTAGCTTTGACAAAACTAAAACATAACCACCAGCTTTAACAAGACACATAAACTGAGGGCTGTGTTTAGAAAACAAATTGTATTAATTTTTTAAAAATTGATAATAATTTTGGAGGATCTTCTTTTTGTTTTTCAGGAATGATGATTCTTAGAACTTTGCATTTTCAACCTCTGTGTGTGTGTGTGTGTGTGTGTGTGTGTGTATATGTATGTGTGTTCAATCCTCAATAGTCATTTAGCTTTTTGCAATCCTTCAAATGTGTATACATGCATCATACACATGATCACACGTGTGTGTGTGTGTGTGTGTGTGTGTGTGTGTGTGTGTAATGTAAATGAATATATATTTGGACTCTGGACAGGTACCTTATTAACATTCTGATATAATCCAGATCTGGTAGGACATTAGAACACTTATCCAGCAGAAACAGATGTTGGATAGATATCTAATATAATAAATAAATTTTGAAGATGTATAATTCTCCATTCTTCTTTCGGTATCTTCATTATATTTTCTGTATGCATATATATATATATATATATATATATATATATATATATATATATATATATATATATATATATATATCGCCAGTGCCGCTGGACTGGCTCCTGTGCAGGTGGCACGTAAAAAGCACCATTTGGGCGTGGCCGTTGCCAGTACCACCTGACTGGCCCTCGTGCCGGTGGTACGTAAAAGCACCCACTACACCCTCGGAGTGGTTGGTGTTAGGAAGGGCATCCAGCTGTAGAAACTCTGCCAGATCAGATTGGAGTCTGGTTCGCCAGACCTCAGTTAAATCGTCCAACACATGCTAGCATGGAAAGCTGACGTTAAATGATGATGATGATGATATATATATATATATACTAGCAGTATCGCCCGGCGTTGCTCGGGTTTGTAAGGGAAATAACTATATAAGCATTTTTAGAGAGTTACTTCCCTTATAGATTCCAATTCGGGCTTTCTTAGCCATTTCTGTTTTGGTGTCTTCAAGCCATGAAATCGTTGTTCTAAAAGAACGCTGGTCTCCTTGACAACGCTTTACGACGTTGATTTCCTTACACTCCCTTCCCCACAGCTTCACGAGGGAGGGAAGAAGGGGGAGAAGCAAACAGGTGCAGGTGTGACCATGGACGCCAACTCCGCCACCATCGACACACGAAAAATTATGCATTAAAATGGAATAAAAAATGATGTTAAATTATTTTTAAAATCGTAGACTCATCGTTGACGCGCGCTAATACTCAGATGGGCTCGATATGAATCACGACTATAAGATGCCCGAATTTGGTTAATCTGCACCGCAAAATGTGGGAGTAGTTAGGAATCTAAATCGAAGGGGACAGACACTCACACAACTACAGTTTTATCTATATAGATATATCCATTCATTCATTCATTTTGAGTATTTTTCTGTGCTAGTAAAGCTTAGATGTGTATATATTGTAGCACTGTTTTACAGCCAATGCTCTTGCTGTCACTAACCCTAGCTTGTTTTTCAAATAAGGACTCTACTATTTATTCTAGAGATATTCGAAAGCACCAAAGCAGCAGATGATTTGTTGACAGGGGGAAATGACAATATCACCACTTGTAGCTTAGCAATTTTCAGAGAAGAGCAAATTTATATATATGTATGTTCATTGCTAAACCTCGCTAAGATAAATATTTCAATTACCTGAAGATTGACTGTAACCATAACTCGAATTATTACGAATTGTACAGCCATGAAACGATCGTAGTGTTTTACTCTTTATCTTTTATTAAACTTTTAATACTTTTGATATATATTTAAAATAATATAAATTAATTAATTTTATGTATTGGCTTATGTTTTTCATTGTTTGACTTGCCTAATAGTGGTTTTATCTCTAATTTAATATAATAATATTTTACTAAAAATTGGATAATCCTATCTGATTTTTCCCTGTAAGTTTGGATTTATTCCCTAATATTTTATTATGTATATATATATATATATATACACACACACACACACACACTCAAATATTCTGACAATATTAACCACATTTGCCTTAGAAAGTCTACAGAAGGCCTGTAGCAGCTAATGAGCATGGCTTCCTTCTCAAACTAAATGTAAACAAAACAACAACAACAACTGCACTGAGAGTCACACTTGGTACAGCCCGAAAAACAGTTTCCTTGCACTGAACAAAGTATGAAACCTAGAAAATTTAGTATACTAAAATATGTTTATATGTTTTAAAAATAACATAGTTTTGGTATGGAATGAATCACGGAGGGGAGGAAGTATAGCTTACCCACCCACATGTAAGCTAAGAAGTATTTTCTGTATAACTTCTCAACAAAATAACAGGGTTAAGCAGAAACAGATGAAGAATTACTTCCTAAAACTGTTCTTATGTGTCTGCTGTTTAAGCAAGAACTTGGGAGTTTATCCACATTATCCATTCCACAACCTGAGCTGTGTCTTTGGTTTTTTTTTCCATGCCTTCCAAGTTTAGTGAGACTGAAGCAATTAATGTTCCCGTAACGGCTGCAGCAAAAGCATGGCCAGGGAGGGAACTGCAAATGTTTGATGTTCAGAGGTGTGGAAGCACTCCGCCGTTACACGATGAGGGTTCCGGTTGAATCAACGGAACAGCCTGCTCGTGAAATTAATGTGTAAGTGGCTGAGCACTCCACAGACACATGTACCCTTAACGTAGTTCTCGGGATATTCAGGTGACACAGAGAGTGACAAGGCCGCCCTTAAATACAAGTACAACAGAAACAGGAAGTAAGAGTGAGAGAAAGTTGTGGTGAAGAGTACAGCAGGGTCACCACCATCCCCTGCCGGAGCATCGTGGAGCTTTAGGTGTTTTCGCTCAATAAACACTCACAACACCCAGTCTGGGAATCGAAACCGCGATCCTACGACCACGAGTCCACTGCCCTAACCACTGGGCCATTGCGCCTCCTGTTCAGAGGTAACACATCAAATGCATAATGATTAGTGCATGTCCTGCAAGGGGTAACAACATGGGTGTTGATGTAATGAAGAGGTAAGTGAATTAGGAGAAAGCAGTGACTACTGTTGCAGAGGTAGAAGACAGTGACCTAGAGCGGGATGTGCAGACTGCACAAAAAGTGCAGACTGCTTGCTTTATATACATGCATTCACTGTGGTCAAAAGTATGTTACACTTAAGAAAGAGGGGTGGCTAAATTGGCTACCATAAAGGGTAGACAAAACCCATGCTGTACCACTTGCAGAAGAAGTATACTGAAGAGACAGCACACAGAGGCCAGAGGCTGGTGTGCATTGATGGGTATCGTCATACCTACCATCAATTGTTTAGTCCAGACATTATCCCGTTATCAAATATAATTGACCTTTAATAATGACTCCTTATAGAAATTATAATTTCTAAATCCTTCAAAGATAGTATAAAGAGAATTGATAGAAGAGTTCAGTGAGTTGCCATGAAGAGTCAAAGAGAATTAATAAAGGGAGTAATTATGTTTGAAAATGTTTGGTATTTCAATTTTGCAAGCATTCTTCTTTGCTAAATTTGCATTTTTCCCTCAGAACTCCTAAGCAGCAATGCTAAACGTATTTTAATATATGTAAAGCAGTGTAAATATAGATACTTGCAGGATGGGGTGGAAATGGCTAGCAAGAGGGATAACACATCAAAAAGAGTTACAACAACAGTAACAAGAAGAGCAATAAGGAAGAGAGGAGGGAAAAGATGTAAGTTAGGAACCACCTGCACTTTTATTTTGTTAGTAGCTTAGTCAGAGGGGTAAAAAGGTGGCGTTCATGACACTTTCCATGGTCTCTAAAACTGGTGGGAGGAAGTCCTCTGTAGACCAGAGACTTGGCCCAAATACTTGCAAAAAAAAAAAAGAAAAAACCACAAAGGCCTCTGCTAAAAGCACCCAAAGGCCAAGAGGTGGTGTTAAAACCAGGTGATGCTTACATCATAACAATCAACACCACATGTGTACACCACACACACAACACCTACACATACATGCACACACATAGCACCTATAAACTGTACAAGGAAAGCAACTATACAACACATATACACAGCATCTATCCAATAATGCTGACAAAAGTGGATTTACTTCAAGATGGATGGAGAGAGAAAGAGAAAGCGAAAGAGAGAGAGAGAGAGTGTGTGTGTGTGTGTGTGTGTGTGTGTGTGTGTGTGTGTGTGTGTGTGTGTGTGTGTGTGTGTGTGTAGCAGTTCGAGGTGAGTGGACAAGGGTGGAGAATGATGAAAAGTGTGTGTGTGGTGGTGGTGGTGGGGGGGGTGAATAATAGAGACCATATCTTCCTTGCTGCCCTCTTTCTCTTACCTATCAACTGCTGCCCTGGAAATCTATTTTAAGCTTAACTACAGTATTCTAGAGCATTACATTTATTACAATGGAGTGACTAGATGAACACACACACACACACACACACACACATGCATGCATACATTGACAGACACACACACAAACACATGTTAGCACACAAATTCATATACAAGTGTATCTCAAAACACTGGAGGATACTAACATTTCTGCATGCATACACAAGTGCATACACACACACACACACAGAGACACACACGCACGCACGCACGCATGCGTATGCAATTTATATCTTTTATCCTTTACTTGTTTCGGCTGTGAGACTGTGGCCATGCTGGGGCACCACCTTGAAGAATTTTAGTCAAATAGATGATCGACCCTACTACTTGTTTGTTTGTTTGTTTTTTTTTTAACCCTGGTACTTATTCTACTGGTCTCTTTTGCCAAACCACTAAGTTATGGGGATGTAAACACACCAACACCAGTTGTCAAGCAATGGTAGGAGGACAAACACACACACACACACACACACACATATATGGGCTTCTTTCAGTTTCCATCTACTAAATCCACTTGCAAGGCTTTGGTTGGTCAGAGGCTATAGTAGAAGACACTTGCCCGTGGTGCCACACAGTGGGACTGAACCTGGAACCATGTGGTTAGGAAGCAAGGCATAAAAATGTATGCATATTACTAGATTAAAAAAAAAACACACACACACAGAAGAGTACCAGGATCTGCTTTGGTAAAAATTGTATTTATTGGTAAAGTACAGTTTTTTTAAATTCATATATCACTGGGAACTCTTCTTTGTGTGTAAGAGAGAGAGAGAGAGAGAGAGAGAGAGTATCATCATCATCATTTTAAAGCTCCCTTTTCCAGACTAGAATAGGACTTTAGAAAATCTTTCTATTACCAACCCTAACATGTTTCCAGGTAAAGTACTATTCGCCTAGGTCTTTCTAATGATGAACAACTCTGCAGCTGGACAAATCTATGTGGCACATATAAACATTAAAACTGTTTACACAATGGTGACATTATTTGCACAGCATGCAAAGTCAAGACAATAGGAAGATACATTAATGATGATGACCATCATCATCAGTTTAACATCCAATTTTTCAATATATGTCTATCCAAAATTATATCTCATCTGTATTGTTCAATTTTATATAGCTTGTTCTAATTTACCTGGTCATGAAGCATAGGTAGTGACCAAAATACAAGAGGCCAAAGGTAGTGACCCAAATACTACAGGAGGCCAAAATGGGACTCCTTGAATGGGTTGTAGAGTTAATGTTACCCTATATAGTGTATAGCTCGTAGATGAAGGACTTTTCCACATTGAGAAGTCAAGGCTCTGGTATTATGGGCATGTGGTTAGGATGTTTGAGGAAAGAACTGCAAGACAGATTTCATGGCAAAGGCTAACTAGCAGGAGACAGTAATGAGAGATCATGGGTGAGATGGTTAGATAATAGCCCATGGCCTTGGTTGGTCTTTCTTTAGGATCCAGCTGGAATAATTGCTGATGGCTGCTTCTGATAAGAAGCACTAGAAAACATGCTTGAGCACTTTACTCTTCTGAACCTCTTTATCAGTCTACTTCTTATTTCAGTTGCTAACAAAGCCACTCAGCTCTTGCTTTTCTTCCTCTTGTGACCAATATTGTGGATACCCTCAACCCTCTGATCTGTACTAGCTGCTGTTCCTTCTTCAGAATATCATCTCTCAGGGATTCCCTCTCTACCTGTGTTTTTCCTGAAATCATTTATTCACAAGGAACATCAACTACACTAATTGCACCAACCTACAGCAGCCATAGGCAGAGCCCCTTCCACCAGATCAAACTATTAAAAAAAAAGAAGTTTGTATACAGTTTTTCAAAATCTGCTTAACTACAACCTAATGGGGGAACTTTTTGCATGGTCTCTTAATCTGCTGGAAATAGTAGCCAAATTGTACTTTTGAATAGACAAAAAGACAGGATGGTCATACCTGAAATACCTTTGATCATAGGTTTGGTCAATCACAGCTGACTAAGGGCTAAATACCAACAACAACAGCATCACAATGTTTATAATTATATATTATAAGTAATTGCAGTAAAAACTATCGTTTATGAGAAAATTAAGAATAAACAACAGCAATCAAAAGTGCATTAATTAAAAGAGTATCATAGCCTGATTAATGTAGTTTTCTGAAAATCAGGTAAACGAGAAAAAAGCAAAACAATATCACTAATCTTGCATGTCTGCTCTAAGTCTCTAACAAATGACTGATACAGTCAATTAGTCAGGAATTAAGGTATCACCAAAGTGAACAATTAATTTTCATCACCATTTCCTCTCATATCTCCATACATTTTAATCTTTGTAGAAAAATTCATAAACAAGACACAGAAGTGGCTGTGTGGTAAGTAGTTTGCTTACCAACCACATGGTTTTGGATTCATTCCCACTGCTTGGTACCTTAGGCAAGTGTCTTCTACTATAGCCTCGGGCCGACCAAAGCCTTGTGAGTGGATTTGGCAGATGGAAACTGAAAGAAGCCTGTTGTATATATGTATGTGTGTGTGTGTTTATGTGTTTGTGTTTGACCCCCCAACATCGCTTGACAACCGATGCTGGTGTGTTTACATTCCCATAACTTAGTGGTTCGGCAAAAGAGACCGATAGAATAAGTACTAGGCTTACAAAGAATAAGTCCTGGGGTTGATTTACTCAACTAAAGGCAGTGCTCCAGCATGACCACAGTCAAATGAGTGAAACAAGTAAAAGAGTAAAAGAACTAAACTTCTTAAATGTATAAACAAAATTACTTGACCTGCTAGAAACAGCAGTATAATCTTCCTTGAATCACACCCTACTTTCTTGGAAAAAGAAACATAGAACAACGTAATCCAAGAGGTACTTCTAAAAATGGTTATTAATGCTACTGATCATATCTGTTCAATCTGGGCTGACCTGGGGCTAAACAACAACAACCATAAATGAAACAATCCAACAATGAAAGCCTGTTTTATCTCTTATGAGAAAATATCAATTTTTTTTTGGTCTTCTCTTTTAAGCAAATGTAAACTGTCACTCTTTAATCACACAAAACATTTTAGAAATTAGGTTTTTTTGTTTTTCTTCTTGTTAGTTATTCTGAAGAGGAATGGGAAGAGAGCCTGTTTGTATCCTCTTTGTCTGGGTTACAGTTAGGGATATCTAGGTGACACAATTGAGGGTGAGGTTTCCTTCAAACTATTATCAACAACCTGAAAACTAATTATTGTTCATGAGATCTACATTTCAAAACGCTATTTAAAATACACAGCCACTAACTATTATCGGTTTCAAATTTTGGCACAAGGCCAGCTATTTCAGAGGAGGAGCAAGTTGATTACATCAACCCCAGTGTTCAACTGGTACTTATTTTATCGACCCCAGAAGGATGAAAGGCAAGGTCAACTTCAGTGGAATTTGAACTCAGAACATACAGATGGACAAAAATGCTAAGTATTTTGCCTGGCATGCTAACAATTCTCCTAGCTCACCACCTATAATTAAATAGAAAGAAAAACAGAGTACATCGGAACAGAGAGAGAGAGAGTACAGTGGAGTAGAGTGCACTGGAATAACTGGATGGAATCCTTTATAGCTTTCAGTTTGATTCATAAAATTCTAGAGTTTAAATCTCAGCAGTATTAATATGTATCGGTAATACACAGGTTCTGGTCGAGTTTAAGCCTTTCCCCATGAAAAAGAGATCCTCATGCTTCATCATAACACATCTCTGTTCTTCAAAACTATTATTTTTATATAATCCTTTTACAAGAACAAAAAAAAAAAGAGAGAAACACCAGATTCTGAATCTGAAATTAAGGCTGGTTGAGTGCAAGCTGAGAGAGTAGCTAAGTATTGGAAGTATCAAATGACACACAAAATGTCTACAAAGATTTGGAGCACAACAAGTAAAGACGGTATTTCTAAGTTTCTTTGTTCTCAGATTTTGGCAGCCGCCACAACCTACCGCCAACAGCACAGCTGCCAATGTCACAGTGGCAGGTCATAAGATGCCGATACGATACGTTCAGTGCAGAGTCGATGTGTTGATTCAGCATCAGTGGCCTACACCTCTTGTCATTGTATTGTACGCACCAATTACAATGTGTTTCTTTATTGTATCAGGTAATCTATACCTTGTGCACCTATGTACACTTAGCAGCTCAGCTACTTACTGTGACGCTATTCTGAGAGCGAGGAATGGGAGGAAGGGTGGGAGGGAAGCAGTTGGAAGGAAGAGTTTTCGTTTAATAATGCAGAGAGTATGCAACTTGCAGAATTATTACCAGATGCTTGTTTTAATTAGAACAGATAAAATTCTACCAGGTGGAGCGGGGGGGAGGGATCTCTCTCTCTCTCTCTCTCTCTCTCTCAAAACAAAACAATTAGCAACTTGAGTAAATCTAATATATTTAAGCTAGCAATTATTGAAAATGATTCTCAGCACATTCCACAGAGAAAAACAGAAATTACAGAAACTCATTGATGTACGTTTTATTTATTGTTGTTGCTGATGTTGTTATAGATGTTTGTTTAATGAGGTGGCATATATTTACATAAGTGAAATAAGAGGGTAGCGAAAGGAAACAAAAGAGAGACAAGAGTGAGTAGAAGATCCACCGTATCTAGTTTGCCACATCAGAGTTTCTACTAAAATTTACACAAACCTTCAGATTCTACTGAATAAATACCAATAAGATATTCATACAGATAGTCCATTAAACTTATAACACTGACGTAGCACTGAGTCAAAATGACGTGTATGTGTGTGTGTGTGGTGTGTGTGTGTGTGTGTGTGTGTGTGTGTGTGTGTGTGTGTGTGTGTGTGTGCAAGCACATGCATCAGAATCAGAAGTCTTCAAGTATTTTAGAAGTCAACACAGTCTTTAGTCTTTTCATGTTGGCATGATTTATCCTCCCACTGAATATTGTATGTGTGCAATTACAAGGCCGGCATTTAGGTAGTCTTCATACTTTGAGGTGCATCCTATTGTTAAAAACTTTGCTTTCTACTTCAAAGAGAAAAGGTCTCTCTGTTACATGTTTAGGTTCAATTAAACAAGTGCAATTGTTAACATCAAATAAACTTTGATATATATCATCATCATCATCATGGTCATTTAATGTCCATTTTCCATGCTGGCATGGATTATATGAGTGAATGAGTGGACAAGCAAAAGAAAAGGGCACTTAACACATTTAGTAGGAGTTACATATATTATTATTCAAAGCAGTCTGATTTGGCTCCATGTGACTCTTGCAGGCTTCTAAAAGAAACCGAGCTCATTCATGTTGAGATTCCTGTATTTCTCCATTTGATAATCTAAGCCTGAAAGAAGGTTTCTGTTAGAAGCCTATGAAACTAAGTCGCACAGAGCCAAATCAAATTGCTTTAAATAATATTTTGGCACAAGGCCGGCAAGTTTGAGAGAGGGGGCAAGTCAATTACATTGACCCCAGTACTCGACGGGTACTTATTTTATTGACCCTGAAAGGATGAAAGGCAAAGCCAACCTCAACAGAATTTGAACTCAGAACGTGGAGACGGATGACATACTGCCTAACATTTTGCCAGGTGTGCTAACTATTCTGCCAGCTCGCCACCTTAAATGATAATAACAAGAGTGCTCAGAGAGTGCAAACCTCTGCCAACGTCCTCTCAACATTTGCTGGAGATGATTTTTGAAATGAGAACATCTGAAATAAACTTGACTGCTCTCACAAACGAGAATTCTAAAAATGAACCCGACCACTCTCAAAAGTTATGTAAAAAAACAGAAAAATAATCCAGAATCCTTGTCCGGTACTTGATCGATCCCAACACTCTTTTCATCTGCATTCATGTATCACAGTTATTGTATCAGTTCACTTTAAATTCAAGCTCTTATGGGTTACCTTGATAACAATGTGTTCACACAGATTTCAGATATGTTGGATCCATTGGTAGCCATCTACTCGCAATACCAGAGGGCGCACACTCTCCTACCCTGATGTAATCTCCAGGGATACAGGCATCCAGCAACAGGACCTCCGTAATGCCATGATGGACCATGAAGTCTGGCGTAGCATGGTAAATTCCATTGTCTCGACCAAGGTCGAACGATGATGATGATGATTGGTATTTCGTACCTTTTTTCTGTATCAAAATGCGTTGGCACGATAGAAACAATCATTGGTCCTGTATAGTGTAATTATCAGATAAAGTTGTGATACTCTCCATTCTTGTTTTACATATATTTATATACATCCACATTATCATCATTTAACATCCATCTTCCAAGCTGGCATGAGCTGGAGGGTGTGACAGGATCTGAAAAGTCAAATGAGTGTGTCGTGCTCCAATTTCTGCAACGACGTGGTTTCTACGGCTGGATGCCCTTCCTAACACCAACCGCTTTACAGAATGTACCAAGTGCTTTTTATGTGGCAGCAACACTAATGATGATTGCCTTGGAGCATGCAAGGCGAAAGGCCTAAAGTGTCCCCTATAAATGAGGGAGAATAGCTGGGAGAAGGTGCAATGATTATAAGTAAGGTGATAGGTAGGGGAAGACAGAGGGTGATGAATAAAGTAGAACGAGAGGAAGAGATCATAGCTGTGACCGAGTGGTAGAAGAGAGAGAGAAAGTAGCAGAATAGACATTAGCTGGGGGATGGAAAGAAAGGATTAGTGTCACAGGTTGTTGAGAAAGAGGTAGGGACAGAGCAGAAAGGTAACAAAGTATGTTATGTAGGGGGTCTAGGGATATCTTAAATTATAAGGGCAAGTATGGACAGAAGGGGTGAGAGAGAAGGGACAAATAAATTAGGGTTGTGAAAAATCCTAAGAAAGTCACTGAAAGAAAGAAAGAAGTTTGGGTTGTGAGGGCTAGGCCATAGAGGGAGTGGGGAAGATTAAAGAGTGTGCTGAGGAGGTCAATAAAAGAAAATATCAGCCAGGAACTGGGTTCAATGTAGTTGACTCCCCACTCCCCTCAAAAATTGCTGACCTTGAACTCTACAATGAACCAGTGTCCCATGCAAAGGAAATGCTATGGTTCCAGTCACTTATATGGCATGGAAACTGGGTAACCAGCCTCATGAGTTCCAGGGCTCAAGAAAAATTTTATCAGCCATGTGGTAAGAAGTTTGCTTTCCGAGCACATGGTTCTGAGTTCAGCCCAACTGCATGGCAACTTGTGCAAGTGTCTTCTACTATAGCCTCTGACTGACCAAAGCCTTGTAAATGGATTTGGTACATGGAAACTGAAGGAAGCCCATGTGTGTGTGTGTGTGCCTTTGTGTCTGCCCCCTCCACCATTTGATAACTGATGATGGCATGTCTGTCTCCCTGTAACTTAGCAGCTCAGGCAAAAGAAACCAATAGAACAAGTACCAGGCTTAAAAAGAATAAGTGCTGGGGTCAATTCTTCGAGGCAGTGCCCCAGTATGGCCCCAGTCTAATGACTGAAACATGTGAAAGATAGAAGATACATATATACATACATACACAGAGTTTTGCAAAACTCTTAGTAATACATAATAATCTGAGCACTGCGTTTATTCTTTACACTTTACCCCTCTGTATTGAGTACTTTTATGTTCTTATTTGAGAGCTCAAACACGAATACATAAAATATAGAGAATGAAACGTGAAACAGTTCCAATTGGTGTTGAGGAGTGTGGGAGAGAGAAGAGGAATAATGTTAACTAGAATATCATTGAGAAAATGTTGGCTGTGAGAGAAGCAAACAAAGAGAGAAAATAGTGTGTGGTGGGGAGCACAGGGCAGGGAGAGGAGAGAAAGCCAGCCAGACAAACAGGTATGTGTGTGTGTCTGTGTGTGTGTGTGTGTGTGTGTGTGGATGGGTTTATAAGCGTATGTGTATGTGTGCATGCTTAACACTCTAACTGATATTTGCAAATTGTAACACACACAAATGCATGCACATATGTACACAGATGAGCAGCTGTTACCCAAATATTTAAGATGGCAGAGGAAGAAAAAAAATGATAGCCAAACTCCTCCTGCTCCTTCGCTTCAAAGAGGAACATGATATGCAGATTAGACAAACAAAAATCAGGAGAGTAATTAAGAATATAATAGTTAATGAAACTGGATGTATCGTAACGGAAACATACTAGAACAAAGATCAACATGATGATGGCTAATAACACACCTAATTACTGTCGTTATTATTATTTTTATTAATAAGGTGGCAAGCTGGTAGGATCATTAGCACGCAGGGCAAAATTCTTCGCAGCATTTCATCCATCTTCATGTTTTGAGTTCAAATTCTGCCAAGGTCAACTTTGCCTTTCATTCTTTTGGGGGCCGATAAAATAAGTTGAGCACTGCGGTTAATGTAATCGACTTACCTCTACCCTGAAATTGCTAGCCTTGTGGCAAAATTTGAAACAATCATCATCATCATTATATCATTATTATTATTAGTAGTAGTGGTGGTGGTAAGGTGGTGAGCAAACAGAATCATTACCATGCTATCGGCGGTGATCTGGCAGAGTGGTTAGCACACCGGGCGAAATGCTTAGTGGTATTTCACCTGCCGTTACATTCTGAGTTAAAATTCCGCCAAGGTCAACTTTGCCTTTCATCCTTTTGGGGTCGATAAATTAAGTACCTATTTCCTTACTACCCACAAGGTGCTAAACACAGAGAGGACAAACAAGGACAGACAAATGGATTAAGTTGATTACATCGACCCCAGTGCATAACTGGTACTTAATATATCGACTCCGAAAGGATGAAAATCAAAGTCGACCTCAGTGGAATTTGAATCGATAAATTAAGTACCAGTAATGCACTGGGGTCGATGTAATCGACTTAATCCCTCTGTCTGTCCTTGTTTGTCCCCTCTATGTTTAGCCCCTTGTGGGCAATAAAGAAATAAGAATCGTTACCATGCTAGACAAAATGCTTTGAGGTTTTTATTTACTTGTACATATGGTTTGAGTTTGGTGCCATACAAACTAACATCACCCATACAACAGACTCTCTTCCACTCAACAGAAGATTTTCTACATTCAATGCTCCATGCCTTGCTAAGATGCAGCTTCATATATTTATAAGTATAATTCATATAATCTACCCTTTAGGACTTTGATACCAATACAGGTGGGAGATCCTTTTCATCCACCCTTTCTTATTCTAACTACAATATTTTCACAACAACCACTCCCACCACTAATTAGGTGGCCTGTCATGTCTTGCAAGCAACCTGAGTAGTTTGTGCATTGTTGTTGCTATTGTTGCTTAGCCCCAGGTCAATCTTGAATAGAATAGGCCTAAGATAAAGGGCATTAAGAAATTCTAACCACAACTCACATTTCTCTTTCTCTCTTTCCTTTTTAGGCACTATTTGTAGTAGTAGTAGTAGTAGTAGTAGTGCACTGGCAGAATTGGTGGAACTTTGGACAAACTGCTTTATGTACTAAATCATACAGAACAGGGCAATTTGATGGTGATTTTGTTACTATTTCTATCATGTCAGAACTCCTTGTTGGTTTACATAGAGATTTCTGTTGTTATAGATATCTCTCATTCTAATTAATCCCATTTGTTTGAAGCTTGGATTATTACCAATCAATCTGCCAAAGATTCCACTTCCAGCATTGAGTCTTTACTTTTGTACCTATACCTATTGATACCCAATTTCAACACATTGATCAAAACTACTTCCCACATACTATTCCTGATCATGCTTTCTGATACTAAATACTACTTCGGCCTTTACCATATTGATATGTAAGCTGTTTGACACAAGACCACTCTTACAGGCTTATGACTTTACTTTTCCTTAAACTGTTCAACAGGTTCTATAATGAGAACTAGGTTGTCAGCATGCAACAGTTCTCCCGAAAGACCCAGAAATGTCAAGAATAATAGCTGGAAAAGAAGGGAGCTAAGGCCACACCTGACAATTGCCCACCTATACAACAAACTCTAAGGGAAAAGGAAAGATCATGTCGACTCAACATAATCTGGCTATGAAGTTACTATGATAAGACAAGGGAAATCTCAGAAGGAAGGATGGACGAAAACCATATAGGGAACATTAGTTAGATAAATAAATAGATGAGACTTCAATATTAGGCTTAAAATAAGGCAGCAAGCTGGCAGAATCATTAGTACACCAGGCGAAATGCTTCATGGTATTTCATTAATCATTACATTCTGAGTTCAAATTTTGCCGAGGTGAATTTTGGCTTTCATTCTTTCAAGGTCAATAAAATAAGTCCCAGTTGAGCACTGGGATTGGTGCAATCAACTTAAACCCTCCCCTGAAATCGCTGGCCTTGCGCCAAAATTGGAAACTGATATTAGGCTTAACATATGAGATGACATGGTTTTTACATGTCTTACACAACAGATCAATCTAACCCATACCCAACATGAATACAAAAAATAAAATATGCTAAAATTGATAACGATGATACAGATGATAGTGGAACTGATAATGGATTTACAAAACAGTTTTTAAGAAGTGTTGTCATGGATATATATGCAAAAATCATTACCAAATAAGAAAAAAAGTGTTTGCGAAGACATGAAAAATATTACTCAAGGAATCATTCTAGCATGGAGCAAAGAATCTAAAACAAAAGAAATAATAATAATAATAATAATAATAATAATAATAATAATAATGTGTAGCTGAGAGGTGAAAGAAGAATTTTGTGTGTGGAAATATGAAAGGTCAGCTATGAAGAATGCAAGATAAAGTAGATTGTCAATATTCCAATGTAAATTGGTCGGTTTAAGAAACTAATCTGCTTAGATCAATGTCAGCATTAGAAAACAGATGCCAAAACTGATTGGATAATGACAACAGCTGAAATGACAATAATACACCAATATTCAATTTTGATTTTTAATAAACAAAATGAAATAAATTCAAAAGAATGATTGAGAAAAAAAATACCCACAAGACTCCTTTCCTAAAATTAATTTTCTATTTTCATTCTTTCCTTTTGCATTTCATGCTTTCTTTTTTATTCGTGTGTATTTTGGCGGAAGGGGGTAGAAGGGGGTGGTAGTTGGTTTTGTCAGGCTTCTGTACCATTCTCTAACAATATATCCCCCACTTTGATAATTTAGCCATTATACAAACATAATTCACTTTCTCTGTAAATCTATCTATAAAAACCAGATAACAAAAGTGAAATACATTAATTCCAATCCTAGTTGCCCTTAGTTACAACAGTAAAAGAAAGAAGAGGGAGAAAGAGAGAAAGACATAGGCTTTAGCAGCAGCAGTATCAATTCCAGCAACAACAGCACTAATAATTTACCTGTACTAGTTCTTTTATCTTTATGATACTATAAAATAAACTTACAAATTCTAGTGTCTGCATGACCAGGTTGAATGCACATTAAGAAGAGACAAAGAATCGATAAGAGAGCTATTTCTGGGCACCTCAAATGTCAGAAAATACCGATTGTGTTTGCAACTTTAAAAAAAGGGGAAAAAAAAAAAAAAGAAAGAAATAAGAACCAAGATCTCAACCAATTAAGCCATCAAAGTATGCAAAAATCTTAAAATTAACTCTATAGTTACAGCAATTCTTCGATTTACTCTTCTTTACTTTCGCACTAATTTTTGTTGCTGCTGTCGTTTCCCCCCCCCCTCCCTCCCTCACTTTCCCCATCGTTTCTCCTTTCATCTCTTCAATTCAAAATGTTGTTGCTCTCGTTGTTGTTGTTGTTCTTATTGATTTGATGTAATGCAATACTGACACTAGATGGAAAAGCTTCTAATAATTAAAAGATCAATAACATACAGTGTTTGATCGTTTGGAAGGGAGGGATTATTACCAAACACTAGCATATCAAATATTTAGACAGTGTTAAATTAGATAATTTTCTAAAGCTCTTTCTTTTGATTAGGTTCAATGGTAAAAACATGAAGAAAAAAAAAAAAGGTAAACAATAACCACAAACTAAAAAAAACTACAGTCAAAACCGTCTTCAAGCCAACTCGTTACTATTTCATACCTGGCCACATAAAAAAAAAAAAAAGCGGAATGTGACACAGAATAGAAATTATTTGTAGTTTCAAGTAATTTTAAAACAGGAAATTCATCTCATTTTAAAATAAAAAAATTCAAGATTGATAATTACTGGTACAATTATTGTAATCAACTGATTGTCCTTATTTCAATAATGTTCATAATTATTTATAAATATTCCAGTTTATCCAAATCTTGGTAAAGAAGAGAACAAGTTACTGTTTCTTTTCCTTCTTAGTATCCATATTTTAATACTTTATATGTCACAGATTTTATTGTGTTGAATCAAAATTTTCATCAACCAAGATGAAGAGCCAGCATTAGTGAAGGAATTCTTCATCTCAAAGATCAAGAACTGGTATCAGTGTGGCATCACTGAACTGGCAGAAAGGTGGCTTCAGCTGGTGCAACATCATGGCCTCTATTTTGAATGCTAAGCTGCTTTTGTTGTAACTTGATGAATAAAGTAAATAAGTTACAAAAATATGGCAAAACTTTTGATTCAACACAATATGTACTCACTCTCTATTTAATATTCAAAGACACATACTCACATGGGAAAATCACCATGTGTTCATTAATGACTTAGAAAATTAGCCAAATCTACCTCAAATCACCCTAAAATGTTTACAACAACAACAAAAAGTATACACTGGATAAGCAGTTTTAGATACTGCTAGACAGTTGGGATGGTCGTGGATGAGTTGCCTTTGATCATAGTGCACTTAATCAAGAGTGAATGGGAGCTAAACAACAGCAATGCATTTGTGCCAACTCCAAGTAGGTTCTTCCTACTGACTTGTATCTCCATCTCTCCATCACCCAATATTGTGTCCACCCTCCATTGTCTATTTCCAAGCCTGGCACTAACCAACCTTCCAATCCTTCCACTCCAGAACCCCACCACCCTCAGAAGTTCCCTTCCTGCTCATATTATTTTCTTGCAGCTGGCTCAGCAGAAACCACGAACACAGCCCCTTCCTCTCATCCCAAACCATTACAGAGAAACTTTCAAAAATGCACAAACTTAATGCGGTCTCATTAAATGCAGTGAAAAATCAGTAAAGTATTTTTAAGTATCAAAAAGAAAGAAGGAAAAAAACAAACAATTGAAGCTAGTAATTTAGATGTTTAAAATGTTATTGCATACACAGTATTTATAGCTTCATTCTTGACAGACATTTCACAGAGAAATCAAGTAAAAGAAGTAATTTAATTAGCCTATTGCAGAAATAAGGTTAAATAGCAGACTCAAAATAAATACATGTTGCCGTTTTTTTGAAATTCTGTTTTATGCTAGGACATATCTTCTTGTGTTTTCAGTTGAGTGTTGTTGTTTAAAAGTTAATCTGAAGAAACTGTTAACCCTAGCCATCTGATGTGTGTCATGGAGGAGACTGAAGAGGATGATGGCGGAGTAGGGGAGAGAAATGGGGGTGGGGAATATAGAGTGACGTAAATGACACACATTGAGTGAAATAATATCAGGTGTTGAGGGGCAGGGTGTGGGGGGTGGAAACAGCTACAATAAAATCTAAGCCTGGCAACCTCTCATCACCTAGTCATATGTGTGTATGTAACAAGAAGGGTCCCTCTCACATGCTTGCACACACACACACACACACACACACATACACACACATTGAAAAAGTGGAATCCAATCAACCATGATAGAACAGTTGGTTAACCTCCAGCACGAGAGGTTTGTATGGAAAGCCTGAAGGACATGCAGTGCATAGTTATGCACTGCCTATCCTTCTTCCATACCTTTCATTCTCTTTCTCTCTCACCATATATATATGCATGCATATAAGAAGCCCATCATGTGTGTGCATGCATGTGTGTGTGTGTGTGTGTGTGTGTGTGTTTGTCCACCACCACTGTTTGACAATCAGTGTTGGTGTGTTTATATCCCTGTAACTTAGCGCTTCAGCAAAAGAGATCAACAGAATAAGTGCCAGGCTTAAAACAATAATAAAAAAGTAGTGGGGTTGATTCATTCAATTAAAACTTCTTCGAGGCAGTGCCCCAGCATGGCCGCAGTCTAATGACTGAAACAAGTAAAAGATAAAAGATATATAGCATTTTAAAACTGCATTCCAAAGACTAGAATTTCACCTTAGAACTATAAATAAACTACTGTGCAACCCTTATTTGAGCATCTGTTCACATAACTGGAATTGTTCTACTGCCAGACCCTCTTTAATCCCATTCTCTACCACTGAAAAGCTTTCCAGGGGGACTATTGAAGGCCTACCCACTTACTTTAAATACTGCCACATGTGCACTGTCTCTGTTGCTGCAACGGTTTCTACTCTTTCTTTCGAACTAGCAAACTGTGTGCCACCTTCACCCATCAAACACACTCGTTTCTCTTGTCTTGACATCTCTTCTGTGTTTTACCTCACAAACCTCTTGATAAACAAAGTAAACGGAAAGAAATAGTGGGTCTGTACCAGCAATTAGTGAGTATAAACAGCTCATAAGTGGGAGGAGTTGCTACAAAATGCTTGGTCGGCCCCATGAGATTCTCACTAAATACTTTGCTTAAATTTTCCTCCCTGAACTGCAACACTCTTACAATTCTCTCACATGTCATGCTTTTTTGTACAATCATCAACCATCAGAAGTTGAAGCTGAGTACCAACTGCATTAATCTCACAAGTTTGGAAGAACCCACAAAACATGCCAGATGGTACTCCCCCAGCCCTGCCCCCATCAGATTAAATCATCACAAATGAGGGCAAAAGTGCAGTTAAGTGAAACAGCACTTGACTTTTGAGTGGAGCTTAAATAGGAACAGGTGAAAAATGCAGTATTCAGGATTGTTACATCCTACTTCATCAGACTCTTACTCTTTTACTCTACTCTTTTACTTGTTTCAGTCATTTGACTGCGGCCATGCTGGAGCACCACCTTTTAGTCAAGTAAATCGACCCCAGGACTTATTCTTTGTAAGCCTAGTACTTATTCTATCGGTCTCTTTTGCTGAACCGCTAAGTTATGGGGATGTAAACACACCAGCATCGGTTGTCAAGCGATGTTGAGGGGGACAAACACAGACACACAAACACACACACAAATATATATATATATACATATATACGACAGGCTTCTTTCAGTTTCTGTCTACTAAATCCACTCACAAGGCTTTAGTCGGCCCGAGGCTATAGTAGAAGACACTTGCCCAAGGTACCACGCAGTGGGACTGAACCCGAAACCATGTGGTTGGTAAAGAAGCTACTTACCACACAGCCACTCCTGCGCCTAATAAAAGATTTCAATATCTATGAAAGGATTTGAACCACAAACCCCACTTAGCTTGATATCGTTCCCCTTGCTATATCTACTTTCTATTTCTAGTGTAGGGGTTAATAGATTAGCAAGGAAGAAGAGGAAAGGGTTCAATGTTTTCTAGTGCCTCCATGACAGGTAGGAGGGAGGCAATGGATAGGGAACATGACAAGGACAAATTACATAAACAGTGAAGGTTTATGCAGAATCGATTATGAGGAAAACAAAAACAAGAGGCATAAAACAACATTCACAAAGGGAGTGAAATGAGACATTTCCAACCACCTAAAGACCAATCAAGAAACTTCAAGGATCTAGAATTACTGAGTAGGAGCCAATGTAAGAACCTGTATGTGGTCACCAACCTACTAGAAATAGATACACTGTCACCCTCATGTGAAACCTTACGATCTTAAACAAGAAAGATAATTCTAGATACCAATTAAAAACAGGATAGTCATGGTTGGAATGCCTTTAATCATAGGTTTGCTCATTCAAGGTAGACCAAAAAAAACTAACAGTCACAAGACCAGTTGACCAATGTTTATTTCATCAATCCTGGTAACAAATATAAACCCAACAATTATTTTGAAAATAAATGTATTTTTTCAGACATATTTTTTAATTGTTTTATTTTACTATGTTTTGAATTTCGACGTATATTTCAAACCTTATTTATTATGAATTTTAATTCAATAATATTGATTTTAAATTACCGCTTTGGGCAGAAACGAGTTAACCCGTTTTTAGACGAAGGAACTCGTTTGCTGTCAATTTTGGCGAGTCTATCTTTTGACGAGTTAACTTGCCAGAGATAGAAAAAAACGATTTCGGTCAAAACGCATATATTCGTTTCTGCCGGGTAAGGGGTTAAAGACAAGGTCACAAGTTTACTAGGATAGTGAATGTTATCAAGTAACCTTTATGCTTTTCTTGGCTGCACTAGGGAGCATATCATCAGATTGGAATCAATAGATAAAATAGCAGAATATACATATAAGGAACTTATCCTAGATTCATCTTCCTTATTGGTCAATCGTGGTAACAGAATCTCAATAATTGATTTATATAAAGAGTAGTACAATGGCCGTGACAGATAGAGGGCAAGAATGCAGAATTGCAGCACAAAATCTTTTGATTGACTCCAATTCATCAATTTATAGTACTACCAACTCGAACTTCTCTATTTGTAATTAGACGAATCATATATTTCTTGTGCATCCTCAGCTGTGGTCAATGATGTTGAGCGGATTGGATTAGATTGCCTATGTTCAGTCCACTGCAGGACAAAAGCCTTAGCATGTTCTCTCCACCAACCACAGACTGATATGGAGACCATGAATTTGAGTTTGAGATCACACTGGTTTGATGAGCCTATTCTGCCACACTGGCTCCACGTGGCTTGGCAGGAGGGTGTAGTTTTCATACTTTTACTCTTTTACTTGTTTCAGTCATTTGACTGCGGCCATGCTGGAGCACCGCCTTTAGTCGAGCAAATCGACCCCGGGACTTATTCTTTGTAAGCCCAGTACTTATTCTATCGGACTCTTTTTGCCGAACCGCTAAGTGACGGGGACATAAACACACCAGCATCGGTTGTCAAGCAATGCTAAGGGGACAGACACAGACACACAAACATACATGCACATATATATATATATATATATATAATTAGTGAATGGAAGAAATGGAGTTGAACGAAGATTGTACAGAATTCCTTTTATTACATTCTACACATGTTTCAAAGGCCACAATTTTCCAAATTCTGATTAAATAAGGATACCATATTGCAGCTTTCTCTTCAGGAAAAAGCAGGAATTACGTTGACAGAACAAAACAAAACAGAGGCGCAGCAAAGCAATTCGAATTGCTTTGCTGCGCCTCTGTTTTGTTTTGTTCTGTCAACGGAATTCCTGTTTTTTTCCTGAAGAGAAAGCCACAATATGGTACCCTTATTTAATCAGAATTTGGAAAATTGTGGCCTTTGAAACATGTGTAGAATGTAATAAAAGGAATTCTGTACAATCTTCGTTCAACTCCATTTCTTCCATTCACTAATTATATTAAACTTCAATTATCCGCACCAACGCACGGTTGCAACACCATATGGTCTTATCTCCAACCGTGTTTTTTTCTGCTGTGATTTTTGCTACCCAGGTATCGGTTAAACTTTTGAATAATCTGTAACAAGAAAATTCATCTTTCCATTTCAACAAATATATATATATATATATATCAGCTACTACTTGCCCACATTGAGAGGTCGCAGGTTTGATACATCAGACATGTGATTAGAATGTTGCAGAAAAGAATCACAAGGCAGGTTCTTCAACTCAAGCTGAGCCAACCAGCAAGAGACCTGGGAGGAAGACCAAGAATGAGATGGCTGGATAATATCCATAGTCTCAGCTGGTTGTGCTTGGGAACCTAGCAGGAAAGTGGAATGGCAGACCATTCTCATAGGTCCCTACAGTTGAGATGCCTGAGGACTCTATCATAACAACCCTCCTAGAAATAGTAAGGAGAGAAGAAGGATAGTTGATTCTCATAGGGCCCTGCAGATGAGATGCCTGAGGACTCTATCATAACAACCCTCCTAGAAATAGTAAGGAGAGAAGAAGGATAGTTGATTCTCATAGGGCCCTGCAGATGAGATGCCTGAGGACTCTATCATAACAAACCTCCTAGAAATAGTAAGCGGAGAAGAGGGATAATGGCATGATAGTTGATTCTCATAGGGCCCTGCAGATGAGATGCCTGAGGACTCTACCATCACAACCCTCCTAGGAATAGTAAGGAGAGAAGAAGGATAGTTGATTCTCATAGGGCCCTGCAGATGAGATGCCTGAGGACTCTATCATAACAACCCTCCTAGAAATAGTAAGCGGAGAAGAGGGATAATGGCATGATAGTTGATTCTCATAGGGCCCTGCAGATGAGATGCCTGAGGACTCTACCATCACAACCCTCCTAGGAATAGTAAGGAGAGAAGAAGGATAGTTGATTCTCATAGGGCCCTGCAGATGAGATGCCTGAGGACTCTATCATAACAAACCTCCTAGGAATAGTAAGTAGAGAAGAGGGATAGATGGATGGATATATTTCTTACAGTGATTGACAACACTACACAATGGCTATCATCAGGTCACTTTTTAACACCCTAGCCTGTTATGGTCTGGATGTAAAGACTATGTTCAAATGGATTTTTTTTATATATATTACATATTAAAGAAGTTAAGCAATTAAGTCTAAGACAAAATTTTACACAATCAAAAAAAAGGCTGTTTTTATGCAAAGGTTAAAAGGTAAAAGGATATAAAAGAAATAAACTATAAAAATGCCAAAAAAGAAAATCAGGAACATCTTTGATTCAGTGGTAAGAGAGGATCCATTGTTGCCTCAATCCAACTGTGTTAAATAAGCTGAGAGAAAGAAAGAGTTTGGTACAATAAAATTAATCTGCCAATATGGAAAACAAATGTATGATGACGACACATATTTACAGTGCATAACCTGCAGGATGATGGCAACCTGAAGAATTATTGTGGCTCTCATGCAAGGAAACTATAATAGTTGCCAGCATTGATTTTGGTCAGCCAAATATAAAAATTATATATTCAATATATATATATATATATATATATATATATATATATATATACTAGCAGTATCGCCCAGTGTTGTTCAGGTTTGTTTCGACCCTTTAGAATTGGAATTTTTGAAAAGTAAAAATTTTGCATTATGTAGCTTGTTATTCTCTTTAAGTGAACATTTTTCTGGTTGAAGTACACCGAAAAATGGCGACACAGCAGTCAAAAAATCGTAAAAAAATAGGGATTCTCATAGAAAAAAAAGCACCTTTTTTATGTAAATAATTTTTGGTCTTAACATGGTCCGATTTGAATTTTTTCTTCTACGGAATGAAGAACAAGCCTTCTTCTATCATACTCTCAATTTTGGTCAACTTGCGCTGCAGGGTCTAAGAGGAGATAGTGTTAGTTGAAGGCTACCAAACCTGCCATACACAGACAACTTCAGTTTTATATATATAGATATATTCCTTTTGATCACAACTGCCATGATTTATACTTTATCGCCTTACATGCTAAGTGGAGCATAACACTAGTTGTCAGCATAACGTTTTTTTTCTTTTTAATTCAAATTTGCTCAGTAAGCAAGATATTTTAAAAATAAAATTTATAATTAATTTCTAACTTAGACACAAGATTAAAAAAATTGGAGAAGGTGGTATTGTAGGATCAACACTACACTTCTTCATTGAGATTTTTTTTTAATGTTTTTTTTTTAATATTATTTTATTGATCCCAGAAAGATGAAAGGTAAAGTTGACCTAGGTGGGATCTGACTCAGAAAGGAGTAGCATCAATATAATCAAAACTAGGACCAGAACTGGGTTTTTTTTATTTTATTGAAATGTGAAAAGATGAAAGGCAAAAATCAACCTAGCAGGGTTCTAATAGAAACATGTTTAATTATTGGGAACTATTGATTTTTGTTCTCCATTATTTAAACATTTAACCAAATGTAAATGAAACTAAATGAAATTACAGTAAAAATTATATAGTCATAATGAATTATCCTAATGAATCTCAGTAAAATAGCTGTCATCTTTATGGCAAGAGGAGATAAAATGGATACTCAAATTGATTACCAACTGTATCAAATTCACAAATTGTGGAAGACCTGGAAGGGAACCTCTACATAGTTGATTGATCTGGTAGAAATAGCAGCTGAATCACTCTGATATAAAAAAAAAGAAGGACATGTTGGACAGTGCAGTCCTTCATACACAGAAAAGTTAGATGATCATACTGGAACAGCTTTGATTTTGGGGCTGATGGATCAGGAGTGTAACTACAGTAACAGCTTTTGCAGGTTTGAAGTGCTTGTGAACCATTAAAAAAAGAGAGAGAGAGTGTGTGTGTGTGTGTGTGTGTGTGTGTGTGTGTGTGTGTGTGTGTAAAATATAAATATTTATTATAGGTGGCCATATGTTTCACTCTGTATGGGGTTTTCAAATGAATGAAGTATTTAGTTGGTAAAATTTATAGTTAAAAAACGTGAGGGACTATTTGAAATTAAGGGATTTTAAAATTTGAGTGAAGGACTTTTAAACTGAAAAGAAGAGGAGGATGTAAAGGGTAGCAGGAGTGTGGTGGGATGGAGAAAGATGGATGACAAGAAAAGTACTGGTAGATCTATAATTAGGTACAGAGGAGATAGATGAATCTAATTAGAACAGAGACAATAGATGAAAGCATAAGAATGGAGGTGAGTGAGTTAATTGAAGAGGAACAAAGGTGGGGAAAATATGTTGTAACATACTCCTGTACACAAGATGAAGTGAAAGAACACAAATGTATAAATATTAATTACTAGCAGTATCGCCCGGCGTTGCTCGGGTTTGTAAGGGAAATAACTATAAAGCATTTTTAGAGAGTTATAGCCAAAAAATAGCAAAAAAATGCATTAAAAATGGAAAATAAATGATGGTAAATTTTTTTTTAAATCGTTGACTCATCGTAGACATTTTTAGGGAGTTACTTCCCTTATATAATAGCGAAAAAATGCATTAAAAATGGAAAAAAATGATGGTAAATTATTTTTAAAATCGTAGACTCATCGCAGACGCACGCTAATACCCAGAAGGGCTCGATATGAATCACGACTATAAGATACCCAGGTTTGGTTAAACTGCACCGCAAAATGTGGGAGTAGTTAGGAATCTAAATCGTAGGAGAAAGACAGCACACAACCTCACTTTTATATATAAAGATTAGAAAGAATGTGAAAGGAAAGATATAAATAATATTAAGTAATAAGGTCATAATCAAGCATTTATAGAGTGAATATGGAAGCAACCAAAAGAAAATATATATTTGGAGGTTAAAAGATTGGCACCATGTTGCAATGTCAGTCTTCCATGCTGGCATGGATGGATGGTTTGACAGGACTGTGCTGTGCTGCAAAGTCTGCTTTGGTATAGTTTCTGTGGCTGGATGCCTGTCTTAATATCAGCCACTTCAGAGGATGTACTAGATGCTTTTAGCATTAGGGAGATTACAAGACTTAGATCTTTTTTTGCTTGAATGGGACAACAGTAAAGACAGAGGCAGCTTTATGCCAAGTAATGAGAGACTAAAACAATAAAGAAGGAGCCGGGACAAGTTTCTTGCTGTAGAAGAAACGCATGGCTTCTCACATTGTACAAGAGTGGTTGAGAATAATCAAGGTGGAGCTAAGAAAAATCCTCTTGGTAGGTCACTACATCACCATGCTTTAGAGTAGTCACATCACCACCATACCACAAGAACATTGTTGGAAGTTATGTAAGGGGAAAGAACACAGTGCAGGAGTGGCTGTGTGGTAAGTAGCTTGCTAACCAACCACATGGTTCCGGGTTCAGTCCCATTGCGTGGCATCTTGGGCAAGTGTCTTCTACTATAGCCTCGGGCCAACCAAAGCCTTGTGAGTGGATTTGGTAGACGGAAACTGAAAGAAGCCCATCGTTTATATGTATATATATATATATATGTGTGTGCGTGTATGTTTGTGTGTCTGTCCCCCTAGCATTGTTTGACAACCGATGCTGGTGTGTTTATGTCCCCGTCACTTAGCGGTTCAGCAAAAGAGACCGATAGAATAAGTACTGGGCTTACAAAAAGAATAAGTCCCGGGGTGGAGTTGCTCGACTAAAGGCGGTGCTCCAGCATGGCCGCAGTCAAATGACTGAAACAAGTAAAAGAGAGAAAGAAGAAAGCAGAAGAAACATCAGTTTTCAAATTGTTCTTCCTGTTTTTAACCATTAACTGTTTATGTTGTGAGTGGGGTTTGTTGGTTGGTCTGAGGTGATGACTGGTTCAGCTGATGAATGAAAACGGTGTTTCTTAGGCTGTGTGAACAAGTAACTGACAACACCCATAAAACATTTAACAGAAGATTTT
The DNA here is from genome assembly GCF_006345805.1 of Octopus sinensis. Lineage (NCBI taxonomy): Eukaryota > Metazoa > Mollusca > Cephalopoda > Octopoda > Octopodidae > Octopus > Octopus sinensis. The sequence continues at coordinate 18,079,681 of NC_043021.1, read as the reverse complement.
ATCATTGCACGTGGAGTTAACCCTTTCATTACCATATTTCTGTTGAGATGCTCTGCGTTTCTTTCAATTAATTTTAAATATAACAAAGAATTTAGTAAAATAACTTAGTTATTGTTAAGTTAGTGTTAGGAACATAAATTGTGACTAAGGTTTGGTGGAAGATTTTAATTCAGAACTTAAGAAAACAAGACATTTGTACTAAAGAGACAGAACCGGTTTCAGCCGGGTTGGTAACGAAAGGGTTAAATTAATCATTTGTTAACCCTTTTGTTACCATATTTCTGTTGAGATGCTCTGTGTTTCCTTCAATTACTTTAAATATCACAAAGAATTTAGTAAAATAACTTCGTTATCATTCAGTTAGTGTTAGGTATATAAATTGTGACTAAGGTTTGGTGGAAGATTTTAATTCAGAACTTAAGAAAACAAGACATTTGTACTAAAGAGACAGAACCGGTTTCAGCCGGGTTGGTAACGAAAGGGTTAAATTAATCATTTGTTAACCCTTTTGTTACCGTATTTCTGTTGCGATGCTCTGTGTTTCCTTCAATTACTTTAAATATCACAAAGAATTTAGTAAAATAACTTCGTTATCATTCAGCTAGTGTTAGGAACATAAATTGTGACTAAGGTTTGGTGGAAGATTTTAATTCAGAACTTAAGAAAACAAGACATTTGTACTACAGAGCTAGAGCCGGTTTTGGCCGGGTTGGTAATGAAAAGGTTAAACTATGCTGGTGTTTCAAAAATAACAACAGCAATTAATAATAATATTGTGGAAGGGACATACTGCTAGGAGTTTATAGCAAGTTTACTGATACAGCAACATGTGGCTGTCCCATCGTAACTAGAAACAATCGGGCTATATTCGTGGCAAGAATAGAGACACATCATGCAGCTGCCTCAACATCCTGCAATTACATTGCAATTACAGCTAATCTCTCTATATATAAATGGCAGTTTGTCTGTATGTGTGTCTGTCAGGTTGTACCCTCACCCTGACCACGGCTTTCAACCGATTCTGATGAAACTTGACACACACATAGCCCAATGTCATAATTCAAAACTAACGCAGCGAAAATTTTGAAAAGTTCCCCCAGTTCTGAAAAAAATTGATTAATTCGACATGGGGTCGAGAATCAGAAACACAAACCAAAGACTGTCTAGGGGACGTAACTCAACCTTTTTAACTCTCAAAAAAGTTTACCATAATTTTTTTTCCATTTTTAATGCATTTTTTGCTATATTTTGGGCTATAACTCTCTAAAAATGCTTTATAGCTATTTCCCTTACAAACCCGAGCAACACCGGGCGATACTGCTAGTTTACGATAAGTGGTAGATTTAATCCATTGCACAACCCAACACTACTAACTGGCAGAGCCATCTTAACACAACACCACCAGGTACAGTGATGCACTGGGGCTTGTAATATTTATTTACTGATGAAGGCAGCAAGCAGGTAAAATATTCATCAGCATTTCATCCAGCTTTACGTTCTGAGTTCAAATCTCACTGAGGTCGACTTTGCCTTTTATCCTTCTGGGGTCAATAAAATAAGTACCAGTTGAGTACTGAGGTCAATGTAATCAACTAGCCTAACTTCACTGAAATTGCTGGCCTTGTGCCAAAATTTGAAACCAATATTTATTTACTGACAGCAAGCAATAGCATACATGGATTAGCATGACCCATAGGTAGCCCCATGACCATCTCTCCTAGCCACTGCCTGTCCATATCTTATGACAACAAGGCGGCGAGCTGGCAGAAATGTTAGCACACCGGGCGAAATGCGTAGCCGTATTTCGTCTGCCATTCTGAGTTCAAATTCCGCCAAGGTCGACTTTGTCTTTCATCCTTTCAGGGTCGATAAATTAAGTACCAGTTACGCAGTGGAGTCGATGTAATCGACTTAATCCATTTGTCTGTCCTTGTTTGTCCCCTCTATGTTTAGCCCCTTGTGGGTAGTAAAGAAATACATATCTTATGACCACATTGCCATCTAGTCTTTGAGTGCCTTTGGCAGAGTTGACTAGGTTGCAGATATTCAGACTAGGTATCCAGTCAGAGGACAGTCCGAGAGTCCTAAATGTTTCCGCCTTTTCATCCTTCCAGTCTCCAGGACCCTGCAAAAACAGTCACTGATGCTGCTCTTTCTCCTCTGACTAATCCATCAAGAAGGTGTCCCATCTTTTAATCTCTCTCTCTCTTTCTCTTGTTATTTTTTTTTTTTACAAATGTCCTGCTTTATTTCAATATGGTGTGATTTGAAGGAATTTGATGGTTATTTCTAGCAGTTCAGATAATCACATAGGGATTCTTTTATTTGGTTCATAACAAAATATATCAAACCTAACAGCTTTAAAAGAAGGCCCTACCCATAGTATCAAAATTCCCTTCCCTTCACAATTCACAATCTGTTTTTTTTTTAGCACCACAGAATCTTACTTTGCTCTAATTCTAAATTGTTTAACCCCAGATCAACCTTGATCTTGCAGAATTACGATCAAATATAACGTTCTAATTGGGACAGTCTTGTCATTTTCCCCAGCTACAAAGTACTTAAGACTGCATCATTTAAACCTTTAGCATTACAACTGGTAATATCCGGCTTAAATATTCTACCTGTTTATTATTCAAAGGCGCAGGAGTGGCTGTGTGGTAAGTAGCTTGCTTACCAACCACAGTCCCACTGCGTGGCATCTTGGGCAAGTGTCTTCTGCTATAGCCCCGGGCCGACCAATGCCTTGTGAGTGGATTTGGTAGACGGAAACTGAAAGAAGCCTGTCGTATATATGTATATATATGTATGTGTGTGTTTGTGTGTCTGTGTTTGTCCCCCTAGCATTGCTTGACAACCAATGCTGGTGTGTTTACGTCCCCGTCACTTAGCGGTTCGGCAAAAGAGACTGATAAAATAAGTACTGGGCTTACAAAGAATAAGTCCCGGGGTCGATTTCCTCGTCTAAAGGCGGTGCTCCAGCATGGCCGCAGTCAAATGACTGAAACAAGTAAAAAGAAAAAAAAAGAAAAAGAAAGAAAAAGAAGAAAAGAAAAAGAAAGAAAACCGGCCGGATCTCACCTTTCACACCTACCCTACAATGTTATTCTAAAAGTAAACACTAATATCATTGAAACATGAAAACCACAAGATAATACACGGTTAATCCAAAGTAATGTGAATAAAAAAGTATTACATTTGACAGAATAATCTGATTCAATGTGCACCTCCTCCCTTTCTTAAAACAACGTAGTGTGGGTCTACATGGTTGAGCAACCACATATATAGGTTACTCCCTCACCTCTCCTTGACAGGAAGAAGAAGACTAAAATAGGCTTTAAGTTACACAATGCAGATACCATGACCAGAGAGTAACAAGAGAGGCTGTGTGTGGATGGGATTGGGCATAGAGAGGGGGTTTCCTATAATATGACATGAAAAAAAAACCCAAAATTCATAAATGAAGATGTAACAAGTAACTTCCTGCCTACTCAAGATATTTTGTTGAAGTTTTAAGCAAGCAATAGTGATTCTTAATATACTCTCTCTTTTTACTCTTTTACTTGTTTCAGTCATTTGACTGCGGCCATGCTGGAGCACCGCCTTTAATCGAGCAACTCGACCCCGGGACTTATTCTTTTGTAATCCCAGTACTTATTCTATCGGTCTCTTTTGCCGAACCGCTAAGTAACGGGGACATAAACACACCAGCATCGGTTGTCAAGCAATGCTAGGGGGACAAACACATACACGCATATATATATATATATATACATATATACGACGGGCTTCTTTCAGTTTCCGTCTACCAAATCCACTCACAAGGCTTTGGTCGGCCCGAGGCTATAGTAGAAGACACTTGGCCAAGGTGCCACGCAGTGGGACTGAACCCGGAACCATGTGGTTGGTAAACAAGCTACTTACCACACAGCCACTCCTGAAGTACAAGACCAGAAATTTGAGAGGAAGGGAAGAATACTTGACCAATAGGGTTGGGGTAGTAAAATACCTATTCAGGTGAAAGACAAATCAAACAGGATTTGAATTCAAAATATAAAAGGCCGGAGGAACAGAATCACGAAAAGGGTTTTGCCAATCAACTGCCCTTTAAGCAGGTAAATACTGAGATCTTGTAGGAAGAAATTACTGACAATGATTAACGATCAATAAATAGTTTAGATGCAAGGGGTGGGGGGTACATATTTTGATCTTTGCTATTTATTTACTCTTTTACATGTTTCAGTCATTTGACTGTGGCCATGCTGGAGCACCACATTTACTCAAAGAAATCAACCCCAGAACTTATTCTTTGTAAGTACTTATTCTATCGGTCTCTTTTACTGAACCGCTAAGTTACGGGAATATAAACACACCAACATTGGTTGTCAAGCAATGGTGGGGGGACAAATACAGACACAAAGGCGCACACACACATAAATATATACACACACACACATATATACATGACAGACTTCTTTCAGTTTCCGTGTATAAATCCACTCACAAGGATTTGATCGGCCCAAGGCTATGGTAAAAGACAATTGCCAAGGTGCTACGCAGTAGGACTGAACCCAGAAACATCTTGTTGAGAAGAAAGCTTCTTACCAGCATAGCTTAACACCTGCGCCAATTTATTTATTCAGAAATGCAAATAAATAAAATCTATTGATTGACATTTTAGCGATCAGAGCAGATCAGTCAGTAGAGTAACTGATTATATAGACACCAGTATTCAACTGGTACTTATATGAAGCATCCTGGAATGATGAAAGGTAATGTCCATTTAAGCAGGACTTGAAAGGTTCAAGTCCAGAAGCAGCACTGCAAGAGACTTTTGGTCCAACAGGCCAACAATTCTGGCAGTCCATCACACCATGACTATCTATAGACTCTGATTCAATAATGCCTTGACCCCGATGTTGGTTGACGGGGTATATCTATGAATGTATGCATGCGAGTGTGAGGAGGGATGTGTGTGTGTCTTCCTGCTACCTTGGCATTGGTTACACGTTGCATAAACACTGTAACCATGTAGACGGTGTCATTGTTTAATTCTACCGTTAAAACATATCCGGCCGCCTGAGCACTATGTAAACAACACACGATGTCTTTGTTTACATCTGCCATGAAAACAGGTCTGGTTGTTGAATTTGTTGGCTATTGCAATCAAGAGGAAATAGGAGCTATCTGAGGGCTGGATGGGTATCTAGCCATAAAAACAAAAAAACAAAAAAACAAAGAAAAACTTTGCCCCCAAAAATGCCGCCTGAACCGTGCTAGCACAGAAGTGGATGTTCAGAGGTGTGTGTATATGCATGTGTGTATTAGTGTGTGTGCATAAGAGAGAGAGAAAGACACACGTGAGAGGGAAAATTGTGTGATGTTGATAGTTGTACGTCTTTTTCAAAAGTGGTAATCAACTGATGATTTCGGAGTAGCTTCAATTAGAAGTGACCATGATGATAAAATTAGAATGCGGTGGGATGTGACGGAGTGGGTTTGTGTAAGAGAGAAAGTATAAGGAAGAGTGACGAGAGAGATAATGAGTGGCATAAGAATATGGAGAAAAAGTGTGAGAGGGGTGGTTGCACAATGAGTAAAGTACGTGACACTGGGAGAGAGAGAAGGGAAGAGAGAAAGGAGGTGGAAAAGGAGAGGAAGAGCTGGAATGGAGAAGAGCAAAGAGAGATGGAGAGTAATGGGTGATAGAATGAAAAGCATATTGCATGGCAGTATTTTGTAGTTGGTGTTATAGTATTTGTACCTCCATCAATTGATGTAAGACAGAATATAGATAGTGAAGAGATGCTGTCACTGAGATATAGAAAGGGGAAAGGATTGGAGAGAGAGAGACAAGGGAGAATGGTGAAGAGAGACGGAGGGAAAGGAGACATAAAGGGGGGAGAGGAAAAGAGAAACAAGAGAGGTGAGATTAAAAGGGGAAAAAAAGGGGAAGAGATACAAAGAAAGACCGGGAAGTGTGGGGGGCGGGTAAAAGAAGAAATAAAAAGAGATGGAGTGAGGCATCTTTAGTGAGAGGGAAAGAAGAGGATGGAGAGAGAGAGAACAAGGTGGGTAAAACAAGAAAGAGATGTGGGTGAGACAGAGAAGAACAGTTTTTTTTTTTGTTTTTTTAAAGAGGAAAAGGAAAAGGAAAAGAGATGGTAAATGGAGGTGGAGGACAGGAGGTTTTGTGATATGATGAATCTTTGGAACATGTGGAGAACATGTAGGCCACACCTGCACCCCACCACCTCTCTCTCTCACTCACTCACTCTCTCTCCCCTATGGTTGTTGTTTCTTCACCAGAGAGAGAAAAAGAAAAAAGAAATAAAAGGGGGGGGGAGAAATAAAGACAGAGAGACAGAGAGAGAGAGAATGTATAAACCATTCCAACAGCGAGTGACGGCCTGTTACTTCCCATCCTCATTAACACTCACCACCAATACCACCACGACCACCACCACCAACAACACCACATCTTTTCGCAGCTACTTTACTCACTAACGACTATCGTCTCCCCTCCCCCACCACCACCACCACCACAACCATCACACTAACGTACCTACTTACCAAGCAAATTGTTAGAACTGAGCCATGAAAAAAAAAAACAAAAAACAAAAAAAAAACTACAAATGGATGAGAGAGAGAGGAGGAGGGGAGGCTAGTTCTGTGGTGGTGGTGGTGGTGGTGGTGGTAGGGAAGGGTAGAAGGTGAAAAGTAGAAGAGAAGGGTTTCAGTTACACCCTCCTGTCCAAGGCTTAAAAACTCTGCGGATGACTACGACACACTAATTCCTAAATAGCTGCACTTAACGAGAATAACAGACAGTGTGTGTGTGTGTGTGTGTGTACATGCTAAGCTAACGGAAAACGTCAAATGTATAAAGGGAGGTAACTTGACTCCCGCCAGTAAAGGCTGCTATTTACTTCCCTTGTCACACTAAACGTATTTCCTCGGCAAGTCCTCATACACGAGACATGTGTTCACGAACTATATATATATATATATATGCTTTCTCTATCTCTCTGTATATATATATATGTGTGTGTGAGTGTACTGAGAAATTTTGGACATATTTTCCATGTTGCTTGCTGCCCTCGGAGAAGCCACATGTCACAACCTTTTATTTAAATATAAAAAGAAATTACTCAAAACACGCATGTTTGTGTGTGTGTGTGTGCAATACATTTGAAGGGATACAAGTGGAAAGGTGGGAAGTTGATTTGGCATAAAGTGTGAGAGAGAGAAAGAAAGAGAGATTGTGGAGGAGGAGGAGGAAATAGAGGTTGTACGAGTGGTGGGGGGGAAAGTGAAGGAAGAGGGAAAATATGAAGGAAGTAAGAGGCCACTACGACTGAATGAAGTGAAGTGAAGTGAAGCTACAGAGGAAATGCCGGAGTGTATAAATATGAGATAACATGATGTCGATAAATAAATCTGGTCGCAGCTATATACATACATATATAGTTATATATACATCTAAGCATATATATATATATACATACACGCACACCAACCAATTGCTTCTTAGCACTCAATAGCAGTCGCTACTTACATTCTAAACATATTGTGTAAATATATAATTATTGCATATATATACAAATGTGCGTATTACGTGTGAAACATGTCGACACAAACATATTATATAGCATAGTTGTATCTATAAACAATAGCGGAACACCTATACAGATCATACGCAGTATGATACCCCCACCTCACAATATTTCTTACATCGGAACAAGATACTAGATTTTTACGGATGTGTGTGTGTGTGTTCGTGTGTGAATGAAAGACAGAGGAGAGAAGAAAACGAGCGAATGAGTGGAAGATAAGGTTGAATGTGTGATGTGTGGTGTGGTTGTGCCGTAAATAAACGGTCGACTTAGTGTGTGTGTGTGTGTGTTTGTGAGTGAGGCGTGCGTGCTGGTTCCGTGTATTGTAGTTTTATGTACCATACTGGCTGATTGATTTGCTGAGGTCACTTTTGGAGACGTTTAAGCGGTTTTGGTATTAACGATGAAGACTGGTTAGGTAGGTACATATAGAATGGCGTCGATTAAAGAGAGTGGAGACGGGGGGGGGGGGTCGGCGATGGAGATAGATAGAGATAGATAGATAGAGAGAGAGAGGAGATATATGAATGACAAGAAGGAAGTAAAGAAGGGCGGGGGGGGGCATTTGTTTTTGAAGAGAGAGGTTAGGGTGGGACCTAACACGCCGTAAATTCTGAGGAAAAGATTTCGAATTAAATAGGGTTTGTTTTCGTTTTTTTTGTTTTGTTTTATTTGTTTGTTTGGGGGTTTTTTTCCAATTAAAAATGGGGGGGGGAATCTTAATTTTTTTTTTTTTTTTTACGTATACAGAAACTTCTTCAATGATTGTAAAAATGGAAGGTTAATTATTAATGATTGATCGGAATCGATTTCTTTTCCAGATGGACAACTGGAAATAAACGAAGCGACAGGATTTTGAAAAGGAAGTCGAATCGGATCGGAACCCTAAAACTATGGAACATTGATATGGACAGAAAATCCTTTTGCACCCAAAATAAACAACAGCATGCACGTAGAACCAATGATGGGTGATCACTTTTATTTACTAAAAATATCAGCCAGATATCCCTCAAAACACACACACCCATCTTTAAAAAAAAAAAGAACAACACCCAATAAATAATCCTAGATATATTATTTCCAAAAAAAAGGGGAAAAAAACAGGACGAGGTGGTCATGGGTAGAACACCTTTGATCATAGTGACCTATGATCAACTTGATCGGGGTTGACCTGGAGCTATATGACAACAGCTTGTCCGTTGTTATTGATGTTGCTGTTGTTGTTGTTCTCGTTGTCCAGTAATGTTGAGCGGAATCAAGTGTAAGGGGGGTGAGGGTGAGAAGATGGAAGGAAAGAGAGATGTGTATGGGAGTGGTGGGTGCGATGGAAATTGGTATAATGGTAGTAGAATTGATAAGAGAGGGTGTGATGGTGCGAGTGAGAGAAGCAGCAGTCCGTAGTTTCAAGTAGCAGTACATCAATTTGATGAGGGGGGATATCCAGGTATTACATTTCACCGCCATCGTCACCATCATTTAATTAATGATCAGCAAATTTGCACCAGATTCGCTTTCGCTTTGTAAAAAATACTTCCATTCTCGTCTGACCCCCGCCCCCTTTCGTCAAAACCACCGCATCGCCCGCCCTTGCAGACGAAACGAAGGGAGCCCACACGAACCACGGAGAACCACGGGGAACCCTTCTCGGCAGTTACTCGATCTGTTAGAAGTAACAGCCTATTGTCCACTCATCAACTCACACACTCTTCTCTTATCGTTTTAAATACAGAAAAAAATCGAATTGAAGGATAAAACGGTCCGGCACATCCTTAATAAATAACATGGTCGTCATGGCGGGAACGTCTTTGATCATCGACGTGCGCGGAATGTCAGGGTTGATCTGGGGTTAACATGCAGTATATGAATGAGCCAACAAGGGAGTCGACATGGTTGCTCGATTTGCTAGATATAGCAGTCAAGTCTCCTTCAAATGATACCCTACTATCTTTAAACGAGACGGTCGTTGCTTGAATACTTTTGACCACAGGTTTACTTTACCAGGGCTGAACTGGGGGATAAACAACAATATGTTAGTCTACTACTACTACTACTATTACTACTAAAGCCTATTTCTTTTACATTCAGAGAAAAGAGCAAACTTTCACATTCATAAAGATGGGAAGACGAGAAAAATGACGAGTGAACGAATCGGGGAGGTAAATGGGATTTGATGTGGCGAGGGCAAGGAATTAGGGAAGAGAGAGAGAGAGAGAGAGAGATAAAGGGAGTACGGGAGGGAGGTAGAGAGGTAGAGAGGGACAAACGGAGGGAGGGGAGAGACAGAAAGCGAGAAGAAAAGGAGGGAAATGGAGGAAACTACGGAAAAAGATGGAGAGACAACAAAAGAACTACATGAGAGAGAGAGAGAGAGAGAGAGTATAGGAGAGCGAAAGAGGAAGAAAATGCAGAGAAGGGATAGAGAGAAAAGATATAGAACAGAGAGAGAGAGAGAAAGAGTGAAAGTGAGAGAGAGAGAGAAAAAAAGAGAAAACCGGAAGAGAGAAAAAAGAACGAAGTACAGGATTCCTCTCTTTAAAACAATTTGTTACCAAACATTTCACACAATATATATCCATATATACTTATATATATATATATATGTGTGTGTAGAGAGAGAGAGAGAGAAATCGTAATAATTGTATATAGAGAGAAAGGGCGAAATCGTAAGAACAAGAGAGAGAAAGGGGGGGAGATTGTAAAAAATAAAAAAAAACCTAGAGAGAAAGGGTGAGGGAGATAGAGAGATGGTAAGAATTGTACGCGTGTGTGTGTGTGTTTAGTTTTCACCTCGAATGTATGATCTCTGCCCAGTTGTTGTAAGTGCTAATGTACCAGAAAACAAAACGAGAGAGAACCACGGGGAGAGAGAGATGAGAGAGAGAGAGAGAAAGAAAGAACCACGGAGAGAGGGAATAAAGTCACGGCGAGAGAGAAAGAGAGAGAGAGAGAGATAGAATGTCACAGAGGCGGGAGATAGTGATGTGGAGAGAGAGAGAGAGAGAGAGAACCACGGGGAGAGAGAAAGAGAGAACCACGGGAAGAGAGAAAGAGAGAGAGATAGAATGTCACAGAGGCGGGAGATAGTGATGTGGAGAGAGAGAAAGAGAACCACGGGGAGAGAGAAAGAGAAAGAAACCACGGAGAGAGGGAATAGAGTCACGGCGAGAGAGAAAGAGAAAGAGAGAATGTCACAGAGGCGGGAGATAGTGATGTGGAGAGAGAAAGAAAAAGAGAGAGAGTCAGACGGAGAGGGAGAGAGAGAGAATGCCAAGCAAAGAAGGGGGGGAGGGTGCAGAGCTATCAGTTTATAAAAATGATATTCAACTGATCTATTTATACGAGCAGCGATGCGACACTTAATGAAACGAAGTCTTTCTTAACTTAACTGATCTCTTTTTATTAGATCTATCTATCATCTTCTCATTAATATATCAAGGCACGTATTTTAATGTACCCATATAGATGTTAGTGTGTGTGTGCGTGTCTGTGTTGTATATACGTATGCATCCATACAGGGGTTTTTTGGGGTTTTTTTTTTTGTAGACATACTTATTTTATCGATCTCGAGATGGCGAAAGCTAAGTCAATCTGGTAGGATTTCAACTCGGACAGTGTGACTTGACCCTGTCAAGTAACATTAGTCCAAGTAAATACCTATTTCTTTATTACCCACAAGGGGCTAAACACAGAGGGGACAAACAAGGACAGACATAGGTATTAAGTCGATTACATCGACCCCAGTGCGTAACTGGTACTTAATTTATCGACCCCGAAAGGATGAAAGGTAAAGTCGACCACAAGGTATTTTATCCGAGACCCAACTGATTGTGTGTGTGTGTGTGTGTGTGTGTGTGTGTGTGTGTGTGTGTATGTATATATATATATATATATATATTGAACACTCCCTTCGTCCGTAGAACGGCGGCGGTTCCTCGTTTGAAGATGTGATTGTTCAGTTTCACCTCTTCCGATTTTCTCAAATCGTGGTGCAACGGTAAAGACGATGTTATATGCAACTTGATGCAACTAAACAGGGTCGTGACCCTTGGATGTCTCCGGCGAAATTAATTGCCGCACCTGTACATGGTACCACATGTGTGCATGAGAGAGAGAGAGACAAAGGTATCGTCAAAATGACTATAGGTGTGTGTGTGTATGTGAGAAACAAAAGTATCGTCAAATGAACCATGGACGAGCACGTAGAAGACAGAAATAGTGATGAGTGAGTGAAAGAGCGAAAGAGAGAGAGAGAGAGTAAGACCATTGTTTGCGAACGAAGTCCATTGACCAAATGTGAAAGTTGGTGTGTGTGTGTGTGTGCGCGATTGTGTGATCGATGTTGTTCAACCGAGCCCGATTGCGTAAACACCGATAATCAAAGACGTTTCGGTTGTGACCAGCCCAACGTTGGGTGTGATTTTGAAGGAGAATGTGGCTGTTGTTATACCTGACAAGCTGAGCGATTACATAAAAGTCCCCTTGTTTTCTTTCGAAACAGGTTTACAGCACTTTTAGCTTAACGCGGAGTGTCTCGATAAAGAAAGAGCGTGTTTGTGTTTCATATCAACGATTTCTAATCCATTTTATCATTATTTTTTTTTTTTTTCAAACCATTGTTACAAGTACAGAAGATACTAAAACAGTCACGAAACACCAACAGCATTTTAAAATGTTTTTATTTATATGCAAAACAAATATCAACATTGTTTTAAAATATAGGACAAACGCAAGACACATTGCACTTTACCAGGGAAAAATACACATGCACCAATGTGGTTGGTGCGTTAAACAAACACAGGTTTTAAAAACTCGTGGCACACCTGCTGACCATACGAAGCACACACGTCTGATGCGGCACATTGGTAGTGTAAACGGATGTTATAGGTCTTTGACTGAATAGCAAACCTACGACCCAACCAACGGTAGAGCCTCTTTGTGGTCGCTCGACATGCTAGAAATAGCAACCAATCTCCCTTTAAACCACGCCGTCTTTAAAAAGAACACATTGGAATATACAGTCCAGGGTGGACTATTCCAGAAATTTATGCGCACGAGTGTGTGTGTATGTGTTAGGTTTTGCACAATGAGGGTCGAGATGGGGGGGGGGCTGCTGAGCAAGGCAGGAGATGGGGGTAGAATGAATGAGGGGAAGAAGAGGTGAGAGAAGCAACAGTTGTAACCAGCAGAAACACGAGAGTGAAGCAGTTTGCAGCTTTGTTGACTTTCGCTCCGCTTACGGTCCTCACTAAATCCTCATATTCCATTGGATGTAACTGTATCCAGAGTCGCTTCTAATTATTTCCCAACGACGGGCTTGTTTCTTCAAGTAATTTCACCGGGTTATTTATTTTGTTGTTATTGTTTTGGTTTTTAATCTCTTGTTTCATTCATTAGACAGCGGCCATGCTGGGGCACACCACCTTGGAAAATTTTTAGTCGAACGAATCAACTCCAGGACATTTGTTTTCAATCCTGCTACTTATTTCATTGATTTCTTTTGCCGAATTGCTAAGTTATGGGGACGTAAACAGACCAATATCGGTTGTCAAGCGGTCGCAGGGAGCAAACACTGACAAACACGCACTCACACATTTATACAACGGGCTTCTTTCAGTTTCCGCCTACTAAATCCACTCCTAAGGCTTTTGTCGGCCCGAGGCTATAGCAGAAGACACTTGGCCAAGGTGCCACGCAGTGGAACTGAACCCGGAACCATGTGGTTGGAAAGTAAACTTTTTACTACACAGCCACACTTGCGCTTATATTAAATTATTAACCTTTTATCACTCGGCATAAAATCATTAACCCTCCCCTTTCAACACAACACATTAATCATTTGCTGTGACTGTATCCGGAGTAGTAAGTATGTAAATTAGATAATTCTCTCCATTACGACTGCATTGGAAAAAAGAGAAGAAAGGAAGAAAATGCGATGAGATAATTGTTATGGAATGATTGAGTCCGTTCCTATGTATAGGGGTGGGATGGGGGGGGCAAGGGGACTGTGTTCCTCTACTTTTCCTTTCACAGGATTCGATCTTGTAACATTTTACCACTTCTGTCTCCTTCCCAACCTCAGCCCTGCGGACCCCTAGTTTCTAAAACCTCCGGCACACACACACACAGAGCAATACTTCGAAGTCACAGTCAAATTATAATAGTAGACACTGTATCGAGTTCATTAGTTAGTAAACTGGTTTCATGCACTCTTCTAATGTGGTGGTGGTGGTGGTGGTAGTCAAAAGCGCTCCATCAGTGACTCTCTTTACTCTTTTACTTGTTTCAGTCATTTGACTGTGGCCATGCTGGAGCACCGCTTTTAATCGAGCAACTCGACCCCGGGACTTATTCTTTTGTAAGCCCAGTACTTATTCTATCGGTCTCTTTTGCCGAACCGCTAAGTAACGGGGACATAAACACACCAGCATCGGTTGTCAAGCAATGCTAGGGGGACAAACACAGATACACAAACATATACACACACATACATACATATATATATATACATATATACGACGGGCTTCTTTCAGTTTCCGTCTACCAAATCCACTCACAAGGCTTTGGTCGACCCGAGGCTATAGTAGAAGACACTTGCCCAAGGTGCCACGCAGTGGGACTGAACCCGGAACCATGTGGTTGGTAAACAAGCTACTTACCACACAGCCACTCCTGCTTCTGTCATTTATTCAAACATGGTGTATCCAAGATTATGGTTGCTTTTCCTTGTCGATCGAGTGACCTTGTTGGGAGTTCCCTTCATTAGTTTGTCTCAGAGATCGTTTCTACCCCAATTACAGGAAACTGCTTTCTTAAGAGATGAACTAACGCGGGTATGACAATATGGTTTGGTGGACCTACAAGAAATCGGCCCTCTTCAGCTTTGAAATTGAAGGATCTTTCACGACTGGAATGCCTTCCACTATGGATCTTATTCTATCAGAATTCAAAAACAAATTACGACAGCGAGGTTTGCAGTTGACCCAATCAACAGAACAGTCTGCTCGTGAAATGAACGTGCAAATGGCTGAGTACTCCCTAAATGCACGTACCCTTAACGTAGTTCCCAGGGAGATTCAGCGGGACACAGAAAGTGACAAGGTTGGCCCTTTTGAAGTACAGGTGCAAACTCATTTTTGCCAGCTGAGTGGACTGGAGCAACGTGATATAAAGTGTCTTGCTCGAACTCACGGCATTACGATCATGAACTGAACACCATAACCTCTTGGCCACTACGACGGCGAGGTTTGCAGTTGACCCAATCAACAGAACAGTCTGCTCGTGAAACGAACGTGCAAATGGCTGAGTACTCCATAAATGCACGTACCCTTAACGTAGTTCCCAGGGAGATTCAGCGGGACACAGAAAGTGACAAAGCTGGCCCTTTTGAAGTACAGGTGCAAACACATTTTTGCCAGCTGAGTGGACTGGAGCAACGTGATATAAAGTGTCTTGCTCGAACTCACGGCATTACGATCGTGAACTGAATCCCGTAACCTCTTGGCCACACGCCTTCAGGATTACCCTCGGGCTGGCCGACAGTTTTCTTAAACTGGCCCTATTATAGGGGTAAGAATTTTTTTTTATATTTTGGATTTGTTTATTTTTTTAATTCTTTTTATTTTATCCTTAGAGATGTTTCTCTAAAACAGTGGTTTTCAACCAGGGTTCCGCAAGAAGTTACAAAACTGCTAAAATCGGCAGTAATTTTTAATTCTCCTGTGCAGATATGTGTGCATAAGACTATTAAATTATTGCACGGGTTCTTCTAGCCAGTGGAATGTTTCCTTGGGGTTCCGCTCCAGCAAAAAGTTTGAAAAGCACTGCTCTAAAGAATAAATAATGGCAATACATAGAATTAGGAAGTTAATGATGGCAAGTGCCAATATGAAGCTAGTAGGAAATTAATAAGAGGAGGGCATTAATGGAAGAAGTGTAGATGGATGGCAGGTGAGAAGGAAGTTTGTAGAAGAGCCTCGACATCTCATGGTCCACCAACTCACATTTTCTGATTTTCTAAGATGTTTACGACTACTTTGAACAGCGTTCTTTGGTGTGACCAATCATAGCCAAGTACGTGGATATATATATATATATATATATATATAGTTCTCTTCAATATATTCCATGTATTAAGCGTTGAACAACTAAACTAGAAATAATCATGTAGTAACGGGGAGAAAATGATGATAGAAAATATGGACAATTTCGGACATTTTTCTGTATTATTATGACCTCATCAGCGAAGCATAAACTTCACCGGACTCGCTGAAATAGTGATGAGACAATCACTGTACAATATTAATATAGTGGACAGCCTCCCCTAATTCTGTGGCGAGAGAAAGGCCCTTTCTGGCACATTAGAATTATTCTGCTCTTTGTCCCTTGGTAAACTCAATTATAAGAACGAAGGTCACCGTCAATTTCCCCGAGTTTTGTTGTTTAACTTCCGAAGTGTCTAGAAAGTCCCTTGTCATCAGTTGACCTTAATGTGAAAAGCTGAAAATCATTTGCTCATGGGAAATACCTATCAAAATCCAGCGAGAGAATCTCTACGTACTCACTCGATCTACTAGAATTAATTACTAAACCGGCCTCAAATCACACCCTGCTATCTTTGAAAAGGAAGGATACACCGTTGAATGTAACTGTAGACAGTACCAACTCATGAACAGCTGCCACAGCCTGACTCGTCTAATTTATCGACCCCGAAAGGATGAAAGGCAAAGTCGACCTCGGCAGAATTTGAACTCAGAACACAAAGACAGACGAAATTCCTATTTCTTTACTACCTACAAGGGGCTAAACACAGAGAGAACAAACAAGGACAGACAAACGGATTAAGTCGATTACATCGACCCCAGTGCGTAACTGGTACTTAATTTATCGACCCCGAAAGGATGAAAGGCAAAGTCGACCTCGGCGGAATTTGAACTCAGAACGTGACGGCAGACGAAATACGGCTTCGCATTTCGCCCGGCGTGCTAACGGTTCTGCCAGCTCGCCGCCTTATGAACATGGAAAATCAACAACAATGCGTGTCTTATCCATCAACACAGGAAAAATACCGGTACTCTGAACCCTGTGTCTTGCCACAGAACATCCATCCATTCATTCGTTTTCTCCGCCAACAATTCCTGGGAGGTTCGCAGGGGTAGAGTTTTCAGGTACTTCCTCCATAGGGTCCTATCAGAAGCAGCTGTCATTACACTTTCTCGCTATTACCTAGTATTTCATTCTTGGTCTATTCCTCGGCCTCTTACTAGTTGGCTTGGCTTGAAGAATCCGTCTTGCAGTTCATTCCTGCGACATTCTAACCACAGCTGTGACCTCTCAATGCATGAAAGGAGCGGCTCAACCTAGAGCTATGAGCTATGCACCCTCTCAAGTAACATTACTCCAGAGATCCTTCACATCTCTAAAATCTTCAATTACAATTCCATTCACAGTTACGAAGCTTTATAGGCAGATCACACACACACACACACACAATTACGATTTGTTTGACATGAGACAAATTTGTTGATGGGTCGTGCATTTTGGGGTTAGGGGTCCTTAGGATATTCTCCATCGATTTGTGGTCAGTTAAAAAAATGCCAGCAGTATAATTGGTGTTAAATCAAATTCTTTGTTAACTATCAGCAACACCCTGATATTAACTCCAGATTCTACTCCGTTAAACTGGTGAAAGATAAAGTATCTACCTGTATAAGATGCTAGTCTATCTTGGGTGATGTTCCCAGAGAATCTCTTTGTATTGTCATTTTATGTCATGCATTCGTGAACACTAGCCTCCTTCAACAATGGCACACTGTATTAATCTACTCCCGGTAATTAGGAAAGGTGAAGAAGAATTTAGTAAACTGTCCAGCAGGGGTCAGTGAAATATTTGTAGCAGAAACTACATCGTCGCTTGGTCTATTACAAATAGTCAAATCTTGCTCAAACCGCACCCTAAAGTCTTCAATTAAAAGGGGTCATATTGAACAGTCCCAGATACACTATGACACTTGACAGGTCTCCTCAATGGTTTAGATAACCACAGAATTTACAAACGGTGTGATGATAATGCTGAACGGATTGTCGTCCCCTTTACACACCATGTTCAGAGGATTAGGGCAAAGCGTAACATTTTCGGCGATGCAGGGGATGAGGGAGCAACTAAGGTTTGCTTCACGACAAAGCATGTTTAGTTTCATAAGCTAATTAGAGGACAGAGGGCCAGTACCTACGACCTTTGCAAGCCCTGCCTTCATCCTCTGGGTGGAAGTGGGACTGATGAGGCTGGGAACATGCGTAGTGAGTAAACGGGGAATTATAGAGAGGGAATCTGGTCTGAATAGCGACACTAAAAGAGGAAAGACGACACATTCACCCACCCGAATATTTTACCGACTGGTGACGAGCAATGGTGATGGAATACCCACCAAACTGTTATCCAATCAGACCGTTTCATTTTTTCGATAATGCTAAAACAAGGATTTTTTTTTTTTTTTATTTAAAAGGAAAAAAAATTGTCCCGATTTCAGTGAGGGTTCCCTTTGCAGCAGGAATTGCTGTGAGGTGGAAACAAAAGCGCTATTAATTCCATCCTCAATAGTTATTATTGTAAATAATTATTTATTATTGTACATCTATCTCATTGTGATTTGCTAACGCTGTAACAGGAAACCTGAACCTGGATTTTTACTGATTATTTTTCTTACAGATCTTTTATTTCTATTTAACCCCAGGTCAACACTAGATGAACAATCAACCCTCTGATCAAAAGCAATCTCACTATAACCATCCAATGTGCTTTATATTTTGAGAGCTACAGGGTTCATTGTCTCCAACTTTATATTAAAGACGACAGATCTTTTCTAAAAGATGGTATTTAGTTAAGTAGAAAATTCTGTCCATCTTTTAGAAAAGATCCAAGACGACACAGCGTAATATCAAGAAACTTAGCTGTTATTTCTAACAGGTCGACTGTACCGCCGGAGGGGTGGAGCACTAACACCCGCTCATTCCACCCCAGCCATGAGCGAAATTTCGCTTAAGTTCAAATTTGAAATCACTCGCTAACGAAGTTTCTGGCCCAAAGTCTTCAAAACCAAAACAAGAATTTCAGTTACGTATTTATAAATTTTTAAAATCAAACTTATTTTCCCCCCAACACAGACGATCCCCACTACCACGTGCTCATACACACCCTGTAGTCCTGTAATTCACTTCTGATAATAAATAGGGTTTTTTTTCTACCCTGGGAATAGGGGGCTCCCTATATCAATTATTTAAAATATATATCGATTGAAAACTGGGCAATTCTTGTGGGAGTACCCGAAAAAAGAAAACGAGAAAAATATTTATAAAAACAATTTATTCTTTTGACACACGGCTATATATATTTTACGGTTAAATAGGGTTTTTTCTCGAAACGAGAAAAATCACCAAGCACCCTTAGAAAGAATTAAAAACATTAAGTGAACCTTAAAAAATTTCGTAGGCGAAATTGTGACTTCGCTCTCTATATTGGTAGCCATGACGTAACAGCCGTAATTCTGACGTCATATATGCGCGGCTTTTTCAACACAACCTACACACCTATTATTTCAAATAAAAAATCCAGCCTCTAGTTTCGATGACCATTGTCCCAAAATGGTATCATTTTGTTGTGTTTATTAATAATGTCGTTGTTTGCTGGTATTTAAGTAATGACGATTTTTCTCTGTTTTTTTCACTATATTTTCTTTTCAAGGCGGATGTTGTTGTTGCCGACCTAGAAATAATAAAAGTGTGTGTGTGTGTAAGATTGACGTCAAAGCCCAAAACCTTTTCACACGCAAAGTGGTAAAAAGCTCGGACTACCGCGTTTACCCCACTTCTCTTATTTACAAGCTGGATGTGGCGGGGAAGGCGGAGCAATAGCGGAAGATAAGCGAGAATTCCCAGACAAGAAGTCTGTCCGCCTGCCAGTTCCGTTATTCTTTGGGTGGATCGCAACCAACCGAAATAAGTTCGAACCTCTGCCAATATCTATCCAACAACATCACAAACTAATAAGGCAGCTTCAAACGTGGTCGCTCAGTCTGCTAGAGATAACAGATAAATAAATCATAAATCTGCCCTCAAATCACACCCTATCGTATTAAAAAAAAAAAAAAAAAACGCATACTATCGATAATGTGATACATTGTGTCTATACAGAAATATACAAAAAAAATTAGACCAATGGCTGAAGTCGGAATGCTTTTTGATCACAGGCCTGCTTAGTCCTAACTGACCTGTGGCTAGTCGTCACTCGCCGTGTCACAGTGAACGGACACTTAGTGGGCACCTGTTACTGTTATGAGCCTCTCCCCACACACACACCCCACCCCACACACCCCACCCCACACAAATATCATTCCAACAATATTTCCAGCATCGGTTATCATTCCGATTTTACTTCCGCTTCCTCACTCGGTGTGTGTGTGTGTGATATTGCTTTACTGTTGTGAACCCTTAGAGAGAACACAAGCATGTACGTGGATGGTGGTTGTGGAGACAACACAGATTAACACAGGCGTCGGCGATTCGTGCTCCGGCATGGGCGCTGAATCGGTAGTTTTCATAAGGCCAAACCCCTTGATTCTCAGTGGTCTAGAGCTTTGCATGTCTGTCGCAATTTTTAACCTGTAGAGGTGTGAAAGGTAAGGAAAACACCCTCGTTAAGCCCACCACTATCAATCACCTTTATTTCAATCTAATTATAATATATTTGGAGGGAGTCCGTTCTAGCAAAAACCTACCCTTTCTTCGTACAAAATACATAAAGGGGCCGTGCAGCCCCAGCTCTGAGCTACGTTAGTTGTACCTATTTACAGTTAGATAAAGTGGGACAGTGGAAGTAAGATGCCTCTAAAACGGAGTGGCATCGCTGACATGTGACACGAACTATCGACTCCTTCCACTAATAAATCGACTTGCCTTACCCAATTACAAATATGCATAATTATTTCTAACTAACCTTTTAATGTTAACTATTACATAATTTACACTAACTGTTGCGAATATTCCTATCTAACACACACACACACACACACATACACGCATTCACATACTTTCTCTATCAGATCTAGATTTTAAATGTCAACATTTCCTTTACTACGTAAAAATTTACCAGTTTTCGGAAAGATCCATTTTAAGAGTCGAGTGAATTTATTGTGAATGGGAGAGAGAAAGAAGCGGTTGTCTTGTTTTGTCTTGTGTTACGAAGCTGACTGACTGACTGAGTGGTGGAGTGCTCTCAAGCAAACAAAAGGGACTCGAACATGCACACCTCAGCACTAGTAAGCTGAGTTACTATCTATCTATCCAAACCTGACCATTCTCCGTCTCGATAGCTCCTAGATACACATCACTGAGAGATGGAACGAGAGGCGGCAATATAATTAGTCACCGATCTGTGTGTACATCTAAGTGTCGCCCTGTTACTCTGTGTGTGTGTGTGTCCGTGGGTGTGTGTGTGTGTGTGTGTGTTCGACAACAGCGAATCGGTTTGTGGTGGAGGGTTAGGAGGAGGAGGAGGGGAAAATAGCACTTGATAGATGAGAGGAGAGAGAGAGAAATTATAAGAGCTTGACTAGAGAAAGAGAGAGCGAGAGAGAGGCTGAAAATAGATAATGAGACGTAGACACAGAACTTAAAACGGAGGATGAGGTTATATACATCATAAAAGAATATATACCGAAGGAAAAAGAGAGAGAGAGAGAAGATAGACAAATAGGCAGAGCAGGGAGAGATAGATAGATAGAAAGAAACTGGAAAGAGATATAGATATATTAAGAGAGAGAAGGGACGATATATTAAGAAAGAGGGACGTTGGTAATAGTACTTAGAGGTGAGAGATAAAGAAGGAAACAACACAAGAAATTAAATATATTACAGAGAGAGAGAGAGGAAGATAAGTTAATAGATGGATAGAGAAAAGGTAGTGAAATTGCTTCAGTAATAGCTGTGAATGAGGCTGTTAAACTAGTAAACTACCTGACCACCACCACCAATACCAACCTACTCACTTACACCACTGCAGCTCATCAGCATATTCTATTGACACCAATCTCAATAAGTGACTCCTCTATCTCTGTCTCTCTTTCTTTCTTTCTCTCTCTCTCTCTCTCACCACACGCTGGACTATAAGCGATACCATCGTCTTGTAGCTACGCTGATACTGTTCTCTCTCTCTCTCAAGATGTTCAGATGTGTGTGTGTGTCTGTGTGTTGTGTGTTGTTTAAATGTGAAGTTTGTGATTTATAAACGAAATCATATTCCTTATAGTTAAAATCGATTTTATATTGTATGGGTGATGGAAGGGGGGCAGGAAGGAAGGAAGGAGGGAGGAAGAGGTATAGATAAGGAAAGAGGGAAGAGATCAGAGTGAGATGGAAGGAGAGGTGATGATGAGAAAGTGAAGACGCGTAGAAAAGGATCAAATGGAGAGAGAGGTGGATGTGTAGGGTAGAGAGAGGTGGATGAGGACGAATATAAACGAGATGAGAAAGTAATGATAGAGAGAAGAAAAGAAAGAAGAATGGAAATGAGTGAATGATGAGGGAGAGAAAAGGTGGGGCCTAAAGATGATAAAGGAATTGAGAATGGAAATATGCATGTATATGAATGTTTTGAGATGAAATCCCGCACGAGTTCTTTGAAGACGGTGCTCCAGCATGGCCATGGTTGTTAACTGACTTAAAGCCGGTGAAATAGTTTAAAGTATATGTGTGTATGATCATTTTATTATAAACAAATATCTGTGTGTGTCTGTCAACCCCCCCTCTCCACCGCTTGATAACCGGTGTCGGTTTGTTTACATTCCTGTGAACTAAGCCGTTCAGTAAAAGCGACCAATTGAATAAGTTACCAGATATATATATATAAAAAAAAAAAGTACTGTAGTCGATTTGTTGGGGGCTAAGACACACAGCTGTATGCTCCAGCATGGTCGCAATCCAATGACAAAAACATAGGTCCAGCCCGCAGCCGTCAAAGCCATTTCCAAGTTTTTTTGGGGTTTTTTTTCCAAGTGACAAATCGACTGACAACAAACTTGTTAATGGCAACAAAAGTAGAAGAGGCGGGGGTCAATGAAATAATCTCTTTTAAACCCCGGTTCAACCTCTCTCTCCTTCACACACTCTTTCTTTCATCAGTTCTCGTCCCTTGCTTTGGTATCACCATCTCTTCTTCTCCTTCCTCCGTTATTTACTCGTTCAGATACGTGCGACTTGTAGTGGATAAATGACTTCAAATAGAAAAACGTTGTACTGTTGTAAGCTGACAGCGCCGATGACAATGACGACGGCGATGATGATGATGATGAGGCGAGGCGAATGACAACAGACATTAACATCGTATGAAAAAGGATCATGTGAATGGATATGAGACTCACACAGCAGAAAGGGGAGAAGGTACGAGAAAGCGAGCGAGAGAGATAAATGAATGAAAGTACAGAAGCAAAGAAAAGATGAAGAAATAAAAGTGAGAAGAGGGAGGATGGAGAGAGAGAAAGAGTTGAAGAAGTGAGGGAGGAATAGAGAGAGATAAGAGTTGAAGCTGTAAAGTATTAGAAATACCAATTAAGACAAGATTGCCGGATTGTAAGGAGTCTCTGTTCGTAGTATTGATGATAGTGGTTAAAAAGTACGAGTTTATTTTTTAAATCTTCCAGGATGCATACGCACAACATTTTATGTATTATTATTATATTATAATTATTGCTTCCGAGTAGAAGGAATGAATACATGACACAGAGAGAAAAATCATTAAAAGTTAGGGAGGAAGAAGTCGGTAGGGGTGAGGCCGATGATGATGATGATGATGACAGTGATGTAGATAAGAACAAGGGAGTAAAAGATGCGTGGAGAGAGAAGAGGGGGGAAAAAAAGGAAGGGAGATTAAGTAGATAAAGGGGTGAAGGATGAGGAGGGGGAGGGGGGGCAGAATGATGAATGACGAAGAAAGAGGGGATGGAGGAGAGATTAAGAAAACAAGAGATAGAGAAAGCGGATGTGAAGAAATGGATTAAAATGAGAGAGAGAGAGAGAGATGGAGTGTGTGATGGAGCGAAAGTGCGGGGGTGAAAAAATAGAAAGAGAAAAAGATGGTTAGTGAAATAGGTCAGTGCGTATACGGGTGGATAACCTCTTGAACTGGGGTAGAAAAATTTTAAGTGAGAACATCATCGAAGGACAGCAACTCTTGAGCCGTGAATTTCGTTTTTACCGCTCACTCATCTGTGTGGCGAAGCCCCTCATCAACGCTTGCGCGTGCGCTCACGGTTATATTGTTATAACAGAGGCAACACCTCGCATACGGAATAAAATATTTAGCTTACAAGGTAAATAGGAACACAACTTGTACTCGTCACGACACACACACTCGTTTTTTTTTTTCTTTCCGGGCAATAATACTGACAGGGAGTGAGTTATCATCAGAATGAATGCAATTGCGTGTAAAGGAGAGAGAGAGAGAGAGAGAGTGAAAGTGCTCGGCGTGGTGTGTGTGTGTGTATGTGTGTGCGCGAACGTAGAATAATCGTCACAGAAGCTCTTCAAAACCAGCGGTGAGCGAAGACGGGGGGGGTGGGGAGGCTGGTGGTGATGTGTTAAAGCGAGAAGGTAGAAGGGGGGGGGTTGCATGACGTGTGACACACAATATAGTGTATAGGTGGGTGTGAAGATGCGCTAGTGAAAACGTGGGTGCATGCACACACACACACACATACATACATACACACATACACACATACATACATACATACACACACATGTTCGAAGCTATCTGAACACTATAATCTATTCTAACATTACTTTCCAATAAATATATATTGTAATGTTATGTATATAATAGCACGTGTATGTTTGCAGTTGACTTTTATATATACACATATATATATATTTTTTTTTTTTGTTTTTTTTTGTTTTTCCAGTTTCAGCTCTTGAGCTGTGGCCATGCTGGGGCACCGCCATTGTGGTGAAAGAGTACAGCAGGGATCACCACCCCCTGCCGGAGCCTCGTAGAGCTTTTAGGTGTTTTCGCTCAATAAACACACACAACGCCCAGTCTGAGAATCGAAACCGCGATCCTGCGACCGCGAGTCCGCTGCCCTAACCACTAGGCCATTGCGCCTCTACATATATACATATCAAACACATGTACAATACTTATTATACACGCGGCGCGCGCTTTCATACATACATACACACACACACACACACACACATACATACATACATACATACATACATACACACACATGTTCGAAGCTATCTGAACACTATAATCTATTCTAACATTACTTTCCAATAAATATATATTGTAATGTTATGTATATAATAGCACGTGTATGTTTGCAGTTGACTTTTATATATACACATTATATATATATATATATATATATATATATATATATATATATATATATCAAACACATGTACAATACTTATTATACACGCGGCGCGCGCTTTCATACATACATACATACATACACGCGCGCACGTACACACACACTTTTATTTCACGGGAAATGAATTAAAAAAATTCCAGTGTAAGTGAATAGTAAATTGTTACGCTGCGGTTTGTGTTTGAAGGGAAATGGATAATGCGCCGTAAAGAAAAGCAGAGGGGCACTGGCTGACTTGACTGCTCTAAGCCACTTAATTGGGGGGTAGATAGAGGCAATATGGCTTGGGATGGCTTGCTGCTTTCTGTGTGTTTTTTCTTTCTTTCCTTTTTGTGTGTGTGTGTGTGTGTGTGTGTGTTTGTTTTTATGTTTCTAAATAAACACAGGTCAACCCATCTACGAAACACCTCATTCTATTGTTTTTCAACGGCGCAGTATATGATTGGAACATTTAATAGGCTAAAAACAAGCAAACAAATTATGTGGCGGTGTTGTGATGGCGCTGGTATTGGTGTGGTGGAACAACGTGCTGGAACTGGTATGGTATGGTATGGTATGGTATGGTGGTACTAGTATACTGAGTTAGTACTTAGTATACTGTGGTGGTGCGGTGGTGTGGTGTGGTGTGGTGTGGTGTGGTAGTGGTCGATTAATGTAGTGGTTGTTTAGGTTGGGGTCAATTCTGACTAAATAAGGAGTTCCGTCCATGGCCATTCCGTTTTCTTAGGCGTTGAGTATCTAGGACTACACAATAAAAAAACAAAATGTCCTTCCTTTTTCAAGATGGTAAGAGGTGATTTGAGGGTGATTCGGTTACTATTTCTAGTAGTTTGTGATGGTGTAGCGAAGTGGTGTTGTTAATGTGGTAGTGGTGGTGGTGGTGGTGTCGGCATGTGATGGATTAGTGTTAGTGGCGGAGGTGATGTAACACTAATTTTTTTTAAAACTAATATTAAATTTATGTCACACTTGTGACGACCATGAAAAAGGTATGAACATTCTAACATCACATTTCTCTCTCTCTCTCCGGCCTCTAGTCTCCACCCCCCACCTCGTCGCCGCTTCTATCGTCTCCGCGGAGAAGGAAAAACACATTGTTAAAAATGTTTATTCGATAAATAAATAGTGTATAGAATTAAGTTTAATGTTTATTTAAAACTGTACCGTCAATAATGATGTATCAGATCGGTCTTTCTAGAACATGGAATGGGAAAGGATGGATGGATGGATGGAGGGACGGACGGACGGAGAATGGTGTGCAACGACGGAGTTGAAGGAGAAGGGCGGGGATGAAGCTGGCAGGAAACAGCAACGAAAAGGGGGCGAGGATTAAGGGGGAAGGAAACTAATAAACTAAAGATTTGTGAGTGAGTGAGAGAAAAGGAGAGACTGGATGAGAACGACAGAGAGAAAGGGGAGGAGAGGGGGTCGGTGAGGAAAGGGGGGTGACGCTGTAAGTGGGCAGATATTTGTAATATGAAGAATTCCGTGAGGTTGGCAAGTCAATGGAAGTGTGGTGGGTGGGAGATGGGATACGGGCGGGCAGTTGGGTGGTTTGTCCGTCAGTTAAGCTTCCTATCAAGCAAGGAAGATGCCACGGGGTTTGGTTTGGGATGGGGGGGATATTTTTTATTTATTTATTTATTTTCTCTTGCCTCTTTGCTGATCAGTCGCAACGTGGTAAGACGGCGATGGCGAGAGTAGGGGACACTGGTGTCGGACTAAGTGGTGGGAAGGTCTGTAGTAGTGGTGGGTAGAAGCACGGCGTGCTTTGGTGGTTGTTCTGTAGAGGTAAGTGCTATAATAATAACAATAATAGCAGCCTGATGTTGAGGATTTCTTTTATTTTCCACTGGGGAGTGGGGTGATGATGGTGGTGATGAAGGGGTTGTGGTGATAACTGGATTGTGTTGGTAGGATTGAGTTTGGTGATGGTTATAGTCCAGGTAGTTACGATGTGGTGGAGTGGTGGGTGCACTGGTGTGACAATGGTAATGGTAGAGTGGAGATTCCAGTAATGGTGGTGGTGGTGGTGGTGGTGGTGATGGTGGTCGACGACGATGTCGTGATACGGGTGAGGGTAAAGTTGGTGGTAAGCGGTCGTGGGGGGGGGGTATGGTTGAAAGATTGGCAATTCACAGCAGCAGCAGCAAAGGGAGGATTAGTGGAATGAAACATCATCATCATCATCAGCAGCAGCAGCATCATCGTCATCACTTGTCAGCCACTTCTTCCTTTGTGGTGATTGCTGGAGTAAAAACACGAGGGAGGGGGAGTAGTATTCCTGGTAATTAGCATAGTGTAAGGGAGCGGTGAGAGAGACAGAGAAAGAGAGAGAGAGAGAGAGAGAGAATAAAAGGGAAGTGGAGGGGGGGGGCTATTCTTGTAGACAAGCAAACACACGCACAAACGGCGAAATGAAAAGGGAGGAGATGAGAAGAGAACCAGTGAAAACCTAGTTATCATCTTTTAGAACTGAACGTTGTACCTCAAAAGTCTGGAAATTCCTCACCTCCGCCCACGTCGACGATCTTACAACATTGACGTTCAACCTCATTAATCTCTCTCCTCTCACTGCAACCCTACCCCGAGTAAACTTGATATATAAGATAGATAAATAAAAACCTTTCTCAAACATCTGAACGGTTTAAAGTCCACATCCAGGAAGGAATTTGATATCGCTAATGAGGAAACGCGTCTTCTTCATTAAGGTTGGAGAAAGAGACAATTGTTTGATTAATTAGACAGGGGGAGGAGGAGGGTGGGGAGCAAGTAGACATGGTTCTCTCTCTTATCGATGCTTAATCACCCGGCCGTTCGTTCTCTGAAGAGTGCTTCTTTAACTAACTAAACATAAACCTGCTGAGCCCCCCTTTTTAGGGTTGTTATGTGCAGTCAGTACTTAGTTCTGCAACAATGATCAAGTGTACTTTCTTGGATGTGCGGAAGCTGGTGACCGCCCGCCCCGCCCCCCCCCGCGCCTTTGTTGTTGTTGTTGTTGTTGTCGTCGGTGTCATTTAGTTCCGAGCCAGTTCTAAGATCTATGATCCGTTTTTTTTTTCTCTTTTTTTTTTTTCTCTTCCTCAAATCTGCCGCAAATTCTTGGTTTCCTCATCGTGTTCCCACCAATGCCAGCCCCAACCCGTTAACACTTGTTTCCCCTTGTTTACGCACCGTTAACCCTTTCGATACCAACCCGGCCAAAACCGGGTCTGGCTCTGTAGTACAAAGGTCTTGTTTTCATAAGTTTTGAATAAAAATCTTCCACCAAACCTTAGTCACAATTTATGCTCCTAACACTAGCTTAATGATAACTAAGATATTTTACTAAATTCTTTGTTATATTTAAAATAATTGAAAGAAACACAGAACATCTCAAAATAAATACAGTAACGAAAGGGTTTATCTATTTCTTTACTACCCACAAGGGGCTAAACACAGAGGGGGACAAACAAGGACAGACAGACAAACGGATAAAGTCGACCCTAGTGCGTAACTGGTACTTATTTAATCAACCCCGTAAGGATGAAAGGCAAAGTCGACCTCGGCGGAATTTGAACTCAGAACGTAACGGCAGACGAAATACGGCTACGCATTTCGCCCGGCATGCTAACGTTTCTGCCAGTTCGCCGTCTATCAGTCTCTCCTTCTCTCTCTCTCTCTCTCTCTCACACACACACACACACACACTACATCCAGTGTATTTATTTATCATCTAGTACCATCAGTAAACTTTCCGTTTCAATCTGACGAATGCTTCTACTCGAAATGTTGAACTTCCAGTTTTCCTTCTCACAAGAAAATAAATATATTCAAAACAGAAAGATGCCAATAAGTACAAGTGTTACAAAAACCAAGCACTGAGGTCGATTTACTTAACTAAAACTCTTCAAGGCAGGGCCCCAGCATGGCCATAGTCCAATGACTGAAACAAGTAAAAGATATTAACTGTTTGTATCTACTTCCACACACCAATCCCTACTTTTCTCCAATTCTTCATTTCCCCAGTGATCAAAGATGCTCTATGACCTGCTTATATCTTACATCACATCCAATGTGCCATTCTCTTTTTAAGCATTTTTCTGACAGATTGGGCAAGTATGTAAAGGTTTTTTCTTTACTGGTTCCTGTGAATCCCTCACACACATACATTTTACTTGCGATATGCATCCCTAAGCTATACCCATCTGGAGCCAAAATAAAAAGCTCTAGTTTGTAAGTTAAGTTAAGTTAATTTTTTGGCTCAAAAAGCAAAAAGCAAGGCCATGTAGGGGGACATGGAGTTATGTACAGGGTGGTGTTCATGCAAAGAGTTCAGACCATTTCTGGTCGAGGGAGACTTTGAACCGAGCGGTTGTTGGCATCTTCACTATCTCGTTCGGCAGCTTATTCCACGGATCCGCAACCTGGACGGAGAAAACCCCTCTCCTTCGATTGAGATGAAATCGTCGCAGATAGAGCTTTGCGGAGTGACCCCAGAGCCGACGCTCTGGAGCAGAAGTGAAGAACAGCTCTTTCGAGAGGTTACACTTTCCGCTTATGATGTTGTGAGCAAGAATGAGATCACCACAGCGTCATTGTTTTTCTAGAGAACAAAGGTCGAGCGTCTTCAGCCTTTCTTCATAAGACAAATGCTTGAGACCAAGAACCGAGGTGTTACAATGGCTGAATGCATAAAGCATTGGCATTTCAACTGAAGTGCTGCAGGTTCATATTTCAGCATTGGCATAGTATATCATGTCCAGTATTTCTAACCAGGACTACATGAACCCATGAGTGCCACTATTGGCATAACAGCAGAATGTCATTTAAGAGAGACCCACCTGCCATTTCTCACAGGTTGAGCAGAAATAGCCTTTTTGGCACAATCTGCAGTTGCAAGATTTGATGCAGGCTGTCCTTCCCCCACCCACTCCCTGACTAAACCATCATTATTTAATGTCCATTTTCCATGCTGGCATGAGTTGGATGGTTTGACAGCAGCAAGCTGGCAGAAACGTTAGCACGCCGGGCGAAATACGTAGCTGTATTTCGTCTGCCATTACGTTCTGAGTTCAAATTCCGCCGAGGTCGACTTTGCCTTTCATCCTTTCGGGGTCGATTAAATAAGCACCAGTTACGCACTGGGGTCGATGTAATCGACTTAATCCGTGTGTCTGTCCTTGTTTAGCCCCTTGTGGGTAGTAAAGAAATAGGTTTGACAGGAGTTGACCAGCTGTGGGGCTGTGTCTAGCTCCAGTTGTCTATTTTGGCATGGTTTCTATGGCTGGATGCCCTTCCTAACACCAACCACTTTAAAGAGTGTACTGGGTGCTTTTACACAGCACTGGCACAGGTGCTTTTCACATGGTACCTGCAACTATGAGCCTGTGAAATTAGAGATGTTCAGCTGAAGAGAGATGCAAGGGGACGAGTCGGTATGCAAGGACAACCACAATTTTACTTAGCTTGACATGTCTTTTCAAGCACAACAAACTGCCAGAAGTCTTGGTCCCTGTCATCCCCTCTGTGAGTCCTATATGGACTAGATTACTAGATGCAGTCACAGTATGCTTCCTTGCATTGTAGCTTTTGAATGATGCCACCCTCCTGGCTAGGAAGGCAGTCAAACAACCCCCTTGAACAGAATGCCAATACGTCACAGGGGTCACCCATTTACAGCTGAATGGACTGCAGTAACATGAAAGGAAGTGTTTTGCTCAAGAACACAATGCACCTCTGGTCTCAGAATTGAATTCATAGGTGTGGCTGTGTAGTAAGAAGCTTGCTTCCTAACCACATGGTTCTGGGTTCAGTCCCACTGCGTGGCACCTTGGGCAAGTATCTTGTACTATAGTCTCAGGCCAACCAAAGCCTTGTGAGTGGATTTGGTAGACGGAAACTGAAAGAAGCCCGTAGGATATATATATATATATAATGTATATATTTGTGTGTTTGTGTCTGTTTGCTCCCCCCCCCATCGCTTGACAACTGATGTTGGTGTGTTTAGGTCTCCATAACTTAATGGTTTGGCAAAAGAGACCAATAGAATAAGTACCAAGCTTACAAATATTAAGTCCAGGGGTTGATTTCTTCGATTAAAAAGACGGTGCTCCAGCATGGCCACAGTCAAAAATGACTGAAACAAGTAAAAGAATAAAAGAATCTTGCAACCTTGAGTGCAACACCCTAACCACTGAGCCATGGACTTTCACGTATTTTATTTGTGTGTACTTGTGTGAATGTGTTGTTGTTGCACCATTTCCTTTTTAAATGAAAAGGTGCAACAACATAAAAGGATTGGTTCAGGTTTGTGGCAAGGTTTGTAATTTTGAATGTTTTGATACAAGTTCTCCCAGACAAGGTGATGCTGACAAAGCTAATGGCGGGTTTAAAGAGTCTTCAGATCAATAATTCACAGCCAAATCAGTTGTGTTTCTGAAGCTGAATCCCACACAAGAGACACACAGCTACATCTCAAACTGTCAACTAATATAATTAGCATTACATTTAACACCGTCTCATTAGGATTGATGATGCAGTCAGAATATGAGCAGTGCACGGAATAGTCAGAGAGAGAGAGAGAGAGAGAGAGAGACTCCACAGTGGTTGTCAGACTGCAGCT
Organism: Octopus sinensis; assembly: GCF_006345805.1. Classification (NCBI taxonomy): domain Eukaryota; kingdom Metazoa; phylum Mollusca; class Cephalopoda; order Octopoda; family Octopodidae; genus Octopus; species Octopus sinensis. Next base: position 18,048,038 of record NC_043021.1, on the reverse strand, counting down.
ATTTCAACGTCGGCAGCTTGCAGATCTATGCACTCAACGGAAAAACAGCTGAGCTGGCACAGAGGTCAGTAAGTGCATCAGTAATTGGCTGCTAACAAGGTTAGAAATTAAAATTCCGATTCAGACCTTTGCAAGAGGTGACTTGTTCTCGAAGTTCTTTTTATTCAAGAGGAATGAAAGAAACGACATGGATGTCAAATGTTGGGCTATAGATGGAAGGTTTGGGATATGGGTATCAAATGGTAGGATATAGATATCAAATATTGAGATATAGATATCAGATGTTGGAATACAACTATCAAAAGTAATGATGTAGATATCAAATGTTGGAATATTGATATCAAATGTTATGATATAGATATCAAATGTTATCAAATATTGAGATGCAGGTATCAAATATTATGATACAGATATCAGTTGTTCGGACATAGATATCAGATGTGTTAATATACATATCAAATGCAGTAATTTGGATCTAAAGTACAAAATATCAGAACATTTGACAAAGAAATTGGTTACTTACAACCTGAAGCTCTGAAAATATGCAAGAGCTGTTTCACACCATCAAAACTTATAATAATCTAGTCTCTGACTCCCAACTCTCTTCTTATATATCTTTTACTTGTTTGAGTGAGTAAATCCTTGAATGCAGCACTCAAATTGTGATGAGATTTTTTTTAGATTTGTTCAATGTAAAGATAGGGAAAAAGTTCAACTGCAATTAAAGTTTGGTATTCTATATTGTATTTATGAAAACGATTCTTTTTTTCCATCTCAAGAAGAGAGAGAGTAAGAGAAGGAGAGGAACAGAGAGAGACTGACAGGCAGACAGAAGAGAGAGAGAGAGAAAAAGAGAGTATAGCTCTGGGTTGGGCCATTGTGCACAATAGCAGAAAGTCAAGAATTACATCATGTTGTGCTCAAGTGAATACATATTACTCCACTTGTCTCTCTCTCAGTCTATCCAAAGAATAAGTAGCACTCGCACTTCATGGTTGAGAGGTTAACAGTTGTTGGAAAGGTAGCCAACTGTTACAAATCATAAAACAAAAATATAAAATTTGCTCTCAAGATTTATAAGCAAATGTCCAAATTTGCAAAAACCAAAAGACTGAAACACACATTTCCCCCATCTTCATCCTTCAATAATAACATTAAGAAATGGATGTGAAATAAATTATTAATAAAACCTATTGTTATGGTTGGGCAATTGGTTTTAGGAAGAAGCATTCAGCTGTAAAAGATCAATTCCAATATTTCTTGCAAGCAACCAATTTTGCAAGAAATATTCAAGATATCAAGATTTCAATAATGTCAAAGAAACAATCTTGGTTTTAGTTTTTACCATTCTCTAGAACGAATTGGAAGAGTAGTAAGACAGAGTTATATTACACGCGATTCTGGGGCAATATTTCATATACCTATCACAGTTATTCATAAAGCTTAGGAAAGTTATAAATTCTTTAAACCAAAAGGCATGAATAGGTGTTTCTGTGCTATCATCTGACTGGTTGAATATATATTTCTTTATTGCCCACAAGGGGCTAAACATAGAGGAGACAAACAAGAATAGACAAAGGGTTTAAGTTGATTACATCGACCCCAGTGCGAAACAGGTACTTTATTTATCGACCCCGAAAGGATGAAAGGCAAAGTCAACCTCGGCGGAATTTGAACTCAGAACGTAATGACAGACGAAATACGGCTACGCATTTCGCCCGGCTTGCTAACGTTTCTGCCGGCTCGCCGCCTTAATATAGCAGCCAAATCAACTTCCTTTACAAACTTCCTATTATTTTAAAGCTAGGGATCCCAAATCTAAAGGCACCTACCCAACAATAAAAACAGAATGATCACAGCAGGAGCCCAAAACTGTATAAGCAGCAGGAATATTGACTAATTGACAAATGTTTCCTGCTAAATTTAAATTTTGTGGGTGGATAAAGATAGACCACATCAAGGCTGCATTACTCTAGATATACTACTTCAAAATGAGGATCTTCAGAACTACTCCCTGCCTTTCATGTATTTGATAATCTAAAGTTATGGGGTTCAAAAGAAACTATATACTGATTACTACTGAGCAAAACTACACATACACACAAACCAATGAAAGAAGCATGCAGCCCTCAAGCATCCTTCAAGCGGCCCCTGACAGTCTTCCCTTTTTAAATATAAATTGTGTGTTTAACCCTTTCATGTTCAAATTATTCTGCCAAATGTAACATTTATTTATTCATATTTCTTTCACTTAATCATGTATTATCTCATAGCTTTGAGATTTTGAAGATATGATTGTACATATTTAGATTGATATTGTAGGATAGGAGTGAGAAACCAGATCTAGCTGGTTTGAACATAAAACGGGTAGAATATTCGGGTCGGATATAGTCAGTTTAAATGCTAAAGGGTTAAAAAAAATTTTTTTTTTTTTGGCATGGCTCCCTAAAAAAAATCTAGGTTTTGAATTTGGCCCAGATATTAAAAAGGTTGACAACTACTACTACTACTGTTCTATGTGGTAGTTCAACCAAATAGAAATAGAAACAAAATATCCCTCAAATCACATCTCATAGTCTTAGAAAAGAAATTACACGTCTGATAATATGGTTCAAGACACACAATTTCAGAAAAAATAGGAATAGTGGAATGGTCACAGTTGAAACCCTTTTCATCATAGGTCTTATTTCTTTACTGCCCACAAGGGGCTAAACAGAGGTGACAAACAAGGACAGGCAAATGGAATAAGTCAATTACATCACCCCCAGTGCGTAACTGGTACTTAATTTATCGACCCCCGAAAGGACGAAAGGCAAAGTCGACCTCGGCGTAATTTGAACTCAGAACGTAACGGCAGATGAAATACCGCTAAGCATTTCGCCCAGCGTGCTAACGTTTCTGCCAGCTCGCCACCTTTTCATCATAGGTCTGCTGAATTATTTCTTGCTCTAGGCTAAACAACAACAATACACAAACAAAGATTGATAAACCAACAAGGGTATCTCAAATTGGATAACACAGCAGAATAGTCATGACTAAATTGCCTTTCACAATAGATTTACCAACTTAGGGCTGACGTATGGCTAAGCAACAACATGTTAATTGAATATATAATTCAAATTAAGTTATTGTAATTTAGTTGAAATATATATTTTTAAAAAAGCAATAAAATCAATCTGACAAAGTAAACTTGAAAAAAAAACAAAAAAAAACACAGGAATTTCTTCAATATTTCAACTTTAAGAAACCTCTAATGTTGAACAAAGAAATTGTTAAATGTGCAATTAACTGTGAATGACGCCAAAACTGTTATGACATGTACAGAAATTACGCAGCATGGCAGGAAGTGTGTGCACTGAGATATTTAAATCATGCAATAAACCAGCTCATGGCAATTGTTAATCTGCAGTTGCAGACAACTAATTAAGTATTTCTTCTTTAATACCTAAATTACCACCGTTCCTTTGAAAGGTCTTGATAGATGCCATATAGCTTCTGTATTTCAGCAGCTGTAACAAGTATTACACATAGTACTAGTTGTAAAATGAGAGAGAGAGAGAGAGTGTGTGTGTGTGAGTGAGAGAGAGTGAGAGAGAGAGAGAGAGAGAGAGAGAGAGAGAAGAGAGAGAGAGAGAGAGAGAGAGAGAGAGAGAGAGAACCAATATACTGAAAATATTAGAAAATGTGAAGCTGCTATCAACAACTGATGCTAAAATTGTTTAAGTTTTATCACCTCGGCTGAAGATTATTGCATTTTATTATCCAATAAAAGATTTAAATGCTTCTCAAACAGAAACTTCTATTTGATTTCCTAATATCAGACAGAACAGCTTTCTGCACTCTGTGATTATTTAACATGTTAAGGGTTTGAAACTGAACTATGTTTCATTCAAAATACTGATGAATAGAAGTGAATTAAATAACTTCCATCAATAAATTTAGGTGGACGTAGGCAATGTGTTCTGCATAGGGACATAATGAAAATGTCTCTGGTTAATTTGAATTTATGATCTATGTTGACTCAACCAATTCCCCTTATCTTATAGTTTAGCCTTGAATCTGTCTTGGATTTACAATCAAAAAGCACTCCAGCCATGACCACCATCCATATCTAAGAGTATCCAGGACTACATTATCCAGACATGATTTCACTGGATATTTTGGTTGATTTTCTACTAGGTTGATCAACTACATGCAATCTCCCTTGTTTGCTAGTTTCATCTCATTCAGTGTGAGTGTAAAATAATACTCTTCAAGGGAATTCACCTGAAAGCAATAAGTACCCTCTACTCGATTGGACTGTATCTCATCTGCTTAACATCACAAAAACCTGAGTAAAAAAAAAAACAAAAAAAACCATCACTCCAAATCTCTGTGATTTATGTAAAGATTAATTTAATCACATTTATCTGAGATAACTTTGTCATTAAAGAAATTGAGAATAACATTTCCCCATCTGACATTTCACATTACCAATTGCAATGTGGTAAAGTCATTTTAGTCATTAGAACACAACTCCAGTGATATGGATGGGATAAAAAAAAAAAAAACCCTCATATTTGCCAGGTCCTGCTCTATAGTCCTCCATCAAATCTTGACAAGTCTACTTCACCTCTGGCTTCCATTTCAGAGAGGCCCTCACTGATCGCTTCATAGACATATGTAGTCTGTGGTCAAACATCTACTATCTCACATAGTGAAGATATTTCAAACATGTCAGTGTACAAAGTAAAGAGCATACAATATATTATGCAGAGTCTGTATTTGTATGCAGACAGCTGATGTCATGCATATGGCCATTACTCAGAGTTTTACAAGCAAAAGAACACATGTCTGTCTAATGGATTGGATGTCTGGAATATCACCAGCCCATATATATATATATTTGTGTGTGTGTGTGTGTGTATGCAACTTTTGTTCAAGTGAGCAAACCAAGAGGAACTTGGAATAAATGGTGGTGCCCCAGCATGGCCACAGCTCGTGAGCTGAAACTAGATAAATAAATAAAATAACATGATAGTCCTGGTTCAGGACGAATGTTGCTGCAATTTAGCCCCAGGAGACATCATCGCCAGCTGGCTATACAACATGATCTGTGTCCTTATATTTTCGAACACAGATTGTGTCATACAGCCAGCTGGAGACGATGTCTCCTGGGGCTAAATTACAGCAACATTCGTCCTAAACCAGGACTGTCATGTTATGTTAGCAAACAATCTTTACTCCAAAGTACTGTTGCTGAATATCTCTCATTGTGAGATTTGCAGATAGTAATTTTCCAAGAGGAACTTGTTCCATAATTCAATGCATGCAGTAACAATATTGCAACTTTCATAGACTCTAAAAGTTACCATGAAAATACTTGAACAAATGACTGGAGTGTGTATCTAAAGTGAAGGAAACCCTGGGAAACAAATATTCCAAAAAACATTTTTGCCTTTGCAATGAAATCATATTTTGTTACTAAGGCAACTCTGATGACACCGACCTGCCTAGGATCAATTCTGGTTCAATGATATAAAATTTCCTCTTTTACAGGGTTCATATTTAAATTAAAACTGCCCAGTATAATTTTATATAAAGATTTAAGTTATGTTCAAAACAGCAGCTGAAGATGAAGAATTTAGTTATTTTACTAAATTTCTTCAAATTTTACTAAGTTTCTTTAAATTCTTCATTATCTTTAAAGCAATTCAAACATACAGGGAGTGTATTTCATTATTTCATTAAAAATAGTCATTAAAAGGTTTTTATGAAAGCAGAAAACCAGTTTATATCAGGTGATGTAATTTTTTTGATCTTATCAATTAATACAAAAACACAGCATTGCAAATAGAAATGTTTATTAGTAAATGAAGATGTTTTTATGTGTAACAGTTAGATTCCAACTGCATGAAGAATTTATTACTTTCCTTCCTGACAAGTAAAGAAGAAAAATATAAACATTTGTCTTTCCACTACTCCATGTTTGATAATGTCAAGTAATCAGTAGAAAATGGTGAGGCATCACATTGCCAAAATTAGCATTTAGAAATCATAATGTCACTAATTTAGTGCCATAAAAAAAAGGTTAAATTAAATAATCATAGCCAATTCAATATTAACAGTTTCACTGAAAGAAATATTTAACGCTGTATGAATAATAATAATAATAATAATAATAATAATAATAATAATAATGATGATGAAGATGATGATGATGAAGAAAATAATAGTAGTTAACAGATTAGCTGAAAGCTCTTAATGAAGCAGTAATGATGAAAGTTATAACAACAACAACTTAATTTACTGAGCAGAACAATTAGGTAGATATGAGGAATAATCACAATATAATTATTAATTTGCCAAAAATCTTAAAGCAGTCTAATGACAGAACACTATGGTCTCGATAATCAGCAAGTAAGTGAGGAAAACAACAACGACAACAGCAGCAGCGACAATAATGGTAGTTGATGTTAACCATTAAAACATCAGATATGGTGATTGAATAATTACAGTGGAAGTAGCAACAGCCCAATGGAAATAAGAGAATAAACAAGAGGAGGCTGCAGATGATCACTTTAAAAGCAACATTTGATTTAGTGAATTAAAACTCACCTGAATAACGAACATGGGAGTAATTAGTTTCATTATCGGAAATATGACTCCAATTTTAAAGATGAGTTCACTCATTAAGTTCATTATTCTATCAGTTGTGTTTACTGCATGATCACGAGACTAAGTTAATCCGTTTAACACTGCAAACTATAACACGGTGATTTCAAATCTCAGTATTCCAAATTGTTGCAATGCTTCTTAAAGTAAAATGTTTTCATAATTCTGTTTTAACCCAGAAACAGCTGACTAACCAAATGTTTATCGTTATTCCAGCTTTATGTGGTCATGATGTCTTTAGAGTTAGGGTTTAAATGATGTTCACAATTTAACTCTTTAGCATTTAAACTGGCCATATCCAGCCAAAAGTATTCTGCCTGTTTTATGTTCAAACTGGCCAGATCTGGTCTCTCACACCAACCCTACAATATCGTTTTAAAAATTAACAGCTACCTCATCAAAATCTCATGGCTACAAGATAATGCATGATTAGTTCAAAACAGTGTGGATGAAAAAGCATTAATTTTGGTAGAATAATGTGAACACTAAAGGGTTAAAGACATTTAAAAGCTCACATTTAAATTAAAATCTTGATCAAAATAGGTGATGGCATGGCCAAGTAGGAAAGAAATTTGCTTCACAATCACACAACTCTGGTTCCAATACACAGCACAGCACTTTTGAGTTTATTCATTTAGACTGCAATTGACCAATGCCTTATGAATGAAATTTGATAGCAGAAACTGTGTAGAAGCCTATCATATACACACATACTCCAAAAGCATCAGATGCTTCTTTGCATACAAACTTATCTAAAGTTATCAATTTCACTGAATAATTGTTGCCAATGAAGACCAACACAGAGAAAGCTATTGATTACATTTGTGTGTGTGTGTGTGCATACCAGTATAACTACCATATCATATTTAAGTTAGTGAAGAAGGAGATAACTCCCTGCAAAGGTGTGACTCTGGTAAACTTAGTGATTCAATGAAAAGACAACTAGATAAAGTACCAAGGTTAAAGTAATTGAGCAGATTCCTTGCCTACCGTGCCCCAGCATTGTTGCAATCCAGTCACTGAAACCAATGAAAGTGTAAAATGTTTTGTTATTCAAAGGGTTCGATAAGTAAAATGTATCTTTTGTAATGTAATTTTCTAAACACCAGTTTAATTTGATAGAATAGTGGAGGCGCAATGGCCCAGTGGTTAGGGCAGCAGACTCGCGGTCATAGGATCGCGGTTTCGATTCCCAGACCGGGCGTTGTGAATGTTTATTGACCGAAAACACCTAAAGCTCCACGAGGCTCCGGCAGGGGATGGTGGTGATCCCTGCTGTACTCTTTCACCACAACTTTCTCTCACTCTTACTTCCTGCTTCTGTTGTACCTGTATTTCAAAGGGCCGGCCTTGTCACTCTCTTTGTCACACTGAATATCCCCGAGAACTACGTTAAGGGTACACGTGTCTGTGGAGTGCTCAGCCACTTACACGTTAATTTCACGAGCAGGCTGTTCCGTTGATTCGGATCAACCGGAACCCTCGTCGTTGTAACCGACGGAGTGCTTCCACAATTTGATAGAATAGTAGCCAAATCTCCCCATAAATCACACCCTGTCGTCAAAAGGAAAGAACATATTGAAAAATACAAAGATGAGATGGTCTCACCAGAAACACTCACTGATCACAGATCTGCTTGAACAGCCCTGATCTGAACGTTAAACAACAACATCGTAGTTAACAAAATAGTGAAGACAGAGAGCTACAATGCTCTTCTAATGTCAGTTATTTTGAAAATGAATTGTTTTGGGTTTATTCTTTTATATGCTTCAGCCTTGAGGCTGCGGCCATGCTGAAGCACTACCAGTTTGATTTATTTTTTTTTTTTTTATAGTCTAGCAGAAGGGGCTCTGCTCCCTAATTCACCCTTTTTCCCCCAACCAGCATTTCTCATTCTTTTTTATTTTTCCTACCACTTTTTCTCATTCTTTTATTTTATTGTTTTATTTTTTTCTGATATAGCAAGACTTCCCTTTCTTTTTAATTTAAACAAACTTGTCCCTCCCATACTGGCTTCTTTTTTTTTTTTTTTTTTGCTCATTGCCTAATATATGTATATCCACTGTCATTGCTCCCTGGACACAAACGGCAAGATCAGCACAGTTAATGTTCTGCTTTCCCCATAGAATAGTTGCAAGGGGAAAGCTACAGGGAAAATATGAGCAGGAAGAAAATTCAAGTGGGATAATGTTCTGTGGCAGAAGAACTAGGCATTGCAGTTAATGCAGGATCTGAAGGAGTGGACATAATATGTCTCCCCAGGGGGTTAGAGGGAGGAGGAGGAGGAGACACACGAGTCATGGTCCCAGAATAGTTGAAATTTTGTATTGTACCCAATGGCAAGGAACATCACCGTGCTTACATTTTCCTATCCAAAAAAACAGATATTGCTGCAATTGCACAATTTCAACAAGATATTCATTTAACCCTAAGTCAATTTGCACCAACGATCCCTACAAATATTCATGATCTGGTGAAGAGAGACAGTTGAAAGCACCAGGTTAAAGAGACTAACCTGGATTCCCTCTCCATATAATCATTGTTTTCTGTTTGTTCTTCCTTGGTCTTTCTTTCTCCAGCAGAGATGATGATGCCATAATGTATATTTCGACAAGAAAAACTAGACACGCAGTGACACTGTTCTCTGAGTCTTCAAATAGACTTCACTCCAAGCTATTCAATACTCCCCCACCCCTGCTAATGTTATAATTTCTGTAAATTCTTAAGGAAAGCTATAAAAACTGACTGATTTTCTGTGGTAGCTCCTCCTACAGCACCCATCCCACCCATTCCTTATGTTTTATCTTAGACAGCAAGGCTATATAACATCAACTATTGCTGCAGTCAAATAAATTGTTTGCTGCTCCCCATCCACCTAACACACTTCATCCCTGCTGAAGCACAAATCATGTCAAACATATTCATAGCAATGTCTGTTTTCCTTCCTTCCTTCCAATTCTGAATGTTTTATAGACATAAAGAACCACTCAACAACAGCAGAACCAGAGAAAGTGAACACAACACAGACAGCATTGAGTGAGAGAGAGAGAGAGAGAGAGAGAGAGAGTTTTCATTTGCTTTACTCATATTTTGTTTTTGTTTAACATCTATTCATCTTCAATTACTCTATTCCTTCAGAAGATAATATATACAATGATGAATCCCCTGTCGGCAGAAATGAAGATAATAACCATAGGGTCAGAGTAAGAATAGAATCAGGACACTACAAGCCATACAGGAAAAAAAAAAAAGAAAAAAAAAGAGGCAGATGTCTCAGATTCCAGATATAGGAGCTGTACTCCAAAGTGAGATGCATCTGGAATTTGTAAAGAATTAAAAAGTGTCACAGTAGTAAGATCTGTCTACATTTCTATAAACAAGTTATCCTGAGTCTAGCATAAATTCAATTGTTACAGGTACTATATTTTTACCCCCTACCCATTGCTCATATTCATCATCATCAACACTGTATGTTTTACATCAGCTTCTCTCTGCTGGTATGGGTTGGCTGGCTTTTCTGATCTCTATTCTAGCATCAACCCCAAGGATTTTCTTGTCTCCATCTCTTATCACATGCAAGGACATAGTCTGTTCTAAACCCAGAGACCTCCTGCCTCCCGATACATATGATATTCTGTTTACATGCATAGATATATACGCATGTGCGCGTGTGTGATCATTGTTTTCCATTCATTTTCCCTTGTATGCATGGGTTTGATGGATCTTCTCCCACACAGTGTCCCATCACTTGTCTCAGTCTTTCATCATCATTTCTCATAAAGTTCATCGCCTTGAGATCAACTTCGACACTTCTGCCTATGTCTTCTTCCTTAGTTTCCCTCTTCCAAAGATTCCTTCCACTTGGCACTTACCCAACTATCGTCCTTCATACGCCCCCACATACCTGTACCAGCACAACCTCCTCTTTTGTGTGCTACATCTGATTTCTTCTCTTGGCTCATTTGTGGTTGCTAATGCACAGTAACATTACATACTCCAGGGGAGCGTGCTCACCTCATTTCTTTCAAGCTTTTGCACATCTTCAGCATCCAATATGGCTCACTATCATACAACATCACCCTTTGTATACAACCATCATACTCTACCCTTCACTTGCAAAAACAGAGAATCCCTTTATTACCAGCAGCGGTAACAACTCCCTAAATATTTTACACCTGACTAAGCTTTCAGAACACCCACATCCATTGCTAATTAGGTCACCAAAGTAAAAGGTAAGAAATTGACTCCACTTATCAAGCCTTCAGAACATTTGATTGAATTTATTTGGCTCACTTCCTACACCTGCACATCTGTTATACATAAGGCCTTGTGCCTATATTAGAAAGGATGATTGTTATTATTGACAGTGAGCTGACAGAATTGTTAGCACTCCCAACAAAAATGCTTAGCAGCATCAGAGTTCAAATTTTGCCAAGGTTGATTGTGCCTTTCATTCCAGCTCCTTTTGAGGTTGATCATTGGGGTCAATGTAATTGACTTATCCCTTCCTTAAAATTTCTGGCCTTGTTCCAAAATTTGAAACAATAATTATTATGATTTATATGTAGAGGCACATCACACATTATAGAAGTATTGCATTCCTGAAAATCTTGCCACATGGAATTCCATAAGGTGCAACCTATTTTCCAACTGACTTCAATTTTACATGGAAGTCAATAGGAAAAAGTTTATCATTTTCTGGAATCCATCCTATACTATGATAAGATTTCTCGAATGTAATAGTTCCATAATGCAGAGGATATATATATAATCATTATCATCGTTTAACGTCCGTTCTCCATGCTAGCATGGGTTGGACGGTTCGACCGGGGATCTGGGAAGCCAGAAGGCTGCACCAGGCTCCAGTCTGATCTGGCAGTGTTTCTACAGCTGGATGCCCTTCCTAATGCCAACCACTCCGTGAGTGTAGTGGGTGCTTTTTACGTGCCAGGCGAGGCTGGCAATGGCCATGATTGGATTTATGCTTTTTACATGCCACCGGCACGGGAGCCAGTCAAGGTGGCACTGGCATCAGCCACATTCGGATGGTGCTTTTTACGTGCCACCAGCACAGGGATCACAACTACAATTTCCATTGATTTTTGATGTTGGTGTACTTGACTCAATAGGTCTCCTCAAACACATATATATATAATCATCATCATTCAACAATCATTTTCCATGCTGGCATGGATTGGACAGTTTGACAGGAGCTGGCAAGGCTAGGAGCCACACCAGGCCCCATTGTCAATTTTGGCATGGTTTCTACAGCCAGATGTCCTTCCTAATGTCAACCACTTGCAGAGTGTACTGGGTGCTTTTTATATGGCACCAGCAGCAGTTCCTTTTATGAGGCACCAGCACTAGTGCTTTATATATTTTATTGATCCCCAAAACATAAAAGCTAACCTCAGTAGGATTTGAACTCAACATATAAGGAGCTGCTGGAACAAATATGGTAAAACTCTAATGGTTCTGCCATATAAATATATAAACAAAAATAAACTCAATATATGAAATTTCAATTTTTTTTTTCTAAATTACTTACTGAAGTGAAAACTAATTACTTGTCCTAAAAGACTTTTGTAATTTATAGAAAAATAAAACATATGAAGGATTTGTGTATGAAGAGTTCTGTTAAATTATAGCCTGCTGTGTTAACAAACCTACATCCTGTCTCTTAACACTGGCAACAGCTGATCTTGATTTGATTGTCTTTTAAGTTGTTAGTGTCATTTGTATTGCTTAATTTCTTTTTTATTTTGTTTCAGGGCAGTTAATATTTGAAGATTTTCTTATACATTTTTCTGTTTAATGTTAATCACATAGCACAACTTTTAATTAATGTTATTCATATTTGTAACAACTAAACATGGAAGGAAAAAAAGAAAAAGACATAAAAGGAAGGAATGAAGATCAACTTTCTTAAAATCCAACCAAGCAAAAAGTTTAATATTGGAATTAAAGACTAATTCCATAAACAGTCTACACTTCAATCTGACAGAATTCTTCTTCTCGCCTGAAATGTGGCTCTTTACCCCAGGTCAGCTCTCATTGAAAAGACCTGTGGTCAAAGGCATTACCACTGTGGCCATCCAGATTGCTTGCATACCAGGGTTTATTTCCAAAATGTAACCACATGTGGACTGTTTGTGATTTTTTCCCTCCATCTTCCTTTTCTCTTGGACTCCAGTTTCTCTCTGTCTCCTGTTTCTGAAGAAACCTAAAACACCCTTTCTTTTCTTCTCTGAGCGTCTTAATATTTTGCATGCACCACATCCTCACGTTTTTTTTGCTTGTTGTCCTTTTTTTTTCTCCGTTTTTTTGTTTATCTCTGTTATATATATATATATATATATATATATATATATATACATATTGTAGAGAGTAGGTTGTGATTTGAATGAGATTTAATATATTTATTAATTATTCATTTGTTTTCTGTCACAATTGGTAAAAAGTACAGTTGTCAGTTTCTGTCTCACAGCAGTTTTAATGGTGAGAGTAAGAAGGCAGTGTCTGTAACTTGCTACAGAGCAAACATAACATGGGACTTCATTCAAAAAGTACCCCTTGTTCAGTTTTCTCCATGATATTTACATTCATCACTAATATACAACAGTGAAAGATATATACACAAATATATATAGTTGTGTGGGTGTATATATGTGTATGTGCATGTGTATATATATATATATATATATATATATATATATATATATATATATATATATATATATATATATATTGGGATGAGAAATAATTTATGAGCACTTTTTTCAAATTTGAAAATGCATGCAGAAATAAAATGCATTGGCAAAATGTTTTATGTCATTAGAAAGAGAATTTTTTGCTCTACAAGGTAGTGTGCTTTGATTTTTTAAAAATTTTATTGATTTTTGTGCATTTTCAGATCATTAAAATGGAATGTCAAGTGGACAAAACTGAGCATTTTCAACTCCATTTGATTTTTTGTATTTTATCGAGGTGTTAAGGCTGCCTAAGCTGCTCATGAGATTTGTGCTACGTATGGAGAAGGAACAATGCCTCAAAGTACTGCCCGCCATTGGTTTTTGTACTTCAAAAATGGGAATTTTAATGTCAAGGACAGATCACACACCAGTCAACTAATTGAGTTTGATGAAGAGCGATTGAATCAACTCCTCCACAAAAATCCACACAAACAACCAGAGAATTGGTGGATCAGATGGATTGTGATCAAATAATTATGGTGAACCACCTTCATTCAATGGGCAGAGATCATCAAATTTAATTGGTCAACCAGAGTGTGATCTGTCCTTGATGTCAAAATTCCCATTTTTGAAGCACAAAAACCAACAGTGGGTGGTATTTTGAGGTATTGCTCCTTCTCCATACGTAGCACAAATCTCACAAGCAGCTTTGGTGGCCTTAATACCTCAATTAAATGCAAAAAGCAAATGGTGTCAAAAATGCTCAGTTTTGTCCACTTGACATTCCTTTTTAATGATCTGAAAATACACAAAACTCAAAATTTAAAAAAAATCAAAGCACCCTATCTTGTAGAGTAAAACATTCTCTTTCAAATAACATAAAACATAAAACATTTTATTTCTGTGTGCATTTTTAAATTTGAAAAAACACTCATGAATTATTCCTCAACCCAATATATATATATATATATATATATATATATATATATGCATATATGTGTATGTATACACATACACACACTTGACAGCATTTCCCAGTTTCTGTCTATAAAATTTCATTCACAAGGTATTTGGTCAAATAACTGTTGGTATATTCAGCTACTATTTTAAACTTGTTGAAAAACCACATCAAGGTTGGCTTCTTGCAGGGGTATATATTTCAGGTGTGCTAGGTGTGCACTGCATACCCATCAAAAATGGCAAATTCATTACAAATATTAACACCTAACTCATTAATTTAATCAGAAATCTTAATGGAAAACTTTTGCCATAACCTTGCTTGAAATTTGGTGGCATTGGGTGTGGCAGCATATCCAGTGCACACAACCACTACATGCCACTGGCTTGTTTACAACTGAAGTCATTCAAAACTGTGGTAATCAACAAATTTCTTCTCATTTCTAGTTCTTCACACTTGGAGACTAGACAGGCAAAGGGGGAAGGGATATTGAAGAGAGTTGTATAATAACGATTCCTGACATTGGTACAAGGCCATACATTTCAAAAGAAGGGCACAATCGATTATATTGACCCAATTCATGGTCGGTCCTTTATTTTATGAAGCCCAGAGGAATGGAAAGCAAAGCTGATCTTGGCAGGATTTAAGTTCAGAATGTAAAGGATTGTAACTAAATGCTGCAAGGCATTTTTACAATTGCTTCTAATTAGGCACAAGGCCAGCAGATTTGAGGGAAGGGGTTTAGCCAACACTATCAATCTCAGGACTTGTGTGATACTTCATCTTACCAACTCTCAGAGGAATGAGAGGCAAATTTGACCTTGGTGGAGTTTCAACTCAAAACACGAAGAACTAGAACAAATGTAGCAAAGCACTTTTCTTGACATTCTAATGATTCTTCCAATTCACCACCCTCAAAGTATTGTAATATCAGCATTAGAGTTAAAGAATCGGTTTCTATGATTTCCTTGGTTTTATTGGCAATCAAAGGGGAGAGTAAAATCACAGTACTTTTAGATACACTCCACTGTCCTAAAATGTGTGGGTGAGAGTGTGGGAGTGTATGGTTGTTAGTGTGGGTGAGACTGTTGGTGTGTGAGAGTGTTGGTGTGAGGGTGACTGAGTATGTGTATGCTTGTGTGAAGGACAAAAATAACTCAATCGAGGATAGTTAAAAACTGTTGATGTTGTTCAACCGAAGTCAAATTAGATTAAGCAGATTACTGATCAAAAGCCTCACAGCCATGAATATCATTCATTTTTAGTGTACACTGAAGACTACATTTTCCAATGTGTCCTCCTCTTTTTAAGAGAGTTAGATGTAGCTGCTATTTCTAACAGTCAAATGATTACATAGGACCCTTGGTGGCTCACAGTTAATATAGGCTTTGGATTATTCCATGCGAGAGAAGTTGAGGAGGAGTTCAGAAAAACCATTGTTCAGTTCTTGGATCAAGGTGTCAATTACATAATCGAAAGGTGGCTGTCTTGATGGGAGGAGATAAAGTGAATGTTTATGCTATGTATTTTATGTACAAGAGTATTGTTGGTCAAAGGTTTACAATGAGCCAATCACTATTTCACAGTATTTTTTACTGGCAAGAGCAACAAAAGATTATCTAGGCAACTCGGACAGAACAAATATCACGTGAAACTGTTTGAAAGCACCAAAGTCATAGCTGTCACTTGCAAGTGAGTATAACTTAGTAACATGTACCATGCTGTCACTCATAGGCTTATATAATCATAAGCAGGCACAGACACCCTCTCAAGTAGGAGGGCTGCACCTGCACTAGGCTGGTACTCATTCTCTACTGAGTAGATTGGAACAACATGAAATAAAGTGTTTGCTCAAAGACACAACACACTATTCAGTCCAGGGATCAAACTCACAACCTCATGACAGTGAGCCCAACACCCTAACCATTAGGCCATGCACCTTCAAAGCACCATGCTATCAGTGTTCTTGATGTTTATGTCTGAATACACACACACAAGCACACAACCAGTTTTCACAAAGATTCTATCCATTAAATTCCACTCACAAAGCATTGGCCAATCTGAGGCTATGGTAGAAGACTCTTGCCCAATGTGCCACACAATGAGATTAAACCAGGAGCTAAGTGGTTACAAAGCTAACTTCTTAACCACAGAGCCATGTCTGTGCTTCAAATCTAAACGAATAAAATTTCATTAATTGCTTGTTTCAACAAATTGTTATAGTAAAAGTAGAAAGACTGATAGTTAGTGGACTCTCTAACTGTACAATCAACTAATTACTTTTAGTATTAATGTATCACTAAATACAGTCTTTCGAGTCACCTGTGCCATATTTCTGGCAATAACATCTGCTAAATCTGCTGGAAAGAGATTTAATTGCAATTAAAAGTTAATGGGTTAAAAACATATTTTTCTAACAGTATATGAAGAATTCTGCATAATTGAGAGATATCAATTGTCTCAGCCTACCAATTGATATAAAGTCAAAATGTATTGATCAATTATTACCAATATGCAATAAATATTGTTTAAAGAGAAGAATTATGTATAGCTGAAGCAGTTAATATCAACCAGGATATTACTAGTAGTAGCTTTATTATAAACCTGGAAAGATGACATGTGAAGTTAATATCAACTCTCTTGAATTTGGAGACTGCAACAGGCTACAACTAAATGCTGAGAGCATTTAAGTGGTCAGTCAACTTGCTAGATATAGCAGCTTATTCTCCCTGAAATCACAGCCTACCATTTTAACCTCTTAGCATTCAGGTTACCCCACTAAATGTAATGCTTATTTAAACTGGCCATACCCAGTCCAAATATTCTATTTGTTTTATATTTGAGCTTGCCAGATCCAGTCTTTTGCACCTGCCCTACAATGTCACTCTAAAAAAATCACATCATTGAAACCTTACAGCTATGAAATAATGCATGATTAAGTCAAAACAATGTGAATCATCATCATCATCATCATCGTTTAGCGCAGAAAACGGACATTAAACAATGATGATGATGATTCACATTGTTTTGACTTAATCATGCATTATCTCATAGCTTTAAGGTTTCAATGATGTGATTTTTTCAGAGTGACATTGTAGGGCAGGTGCAAAAGACTGGATCTGGCAAGCTCAAATATAAAACAAATAGAATATTTGGACTGGGTATGGCCAATTTAAATGCTAAAGGATTAAAAAAAAAATCCTTGATAATATATTGCTAGATATATCATCAGGATAGTCATGGTTGGAACACCATTAGTCCTATATCTGCTTTACTCAGGTTGATCTTGGACTAAACAACAATAACTAAATTGTATAAAGTATTTAAGTCTGGCACGCTACCATTTGTGTTAAGCCATCATACTTACTGTATCAATGGAAAAGAAGAAAAAAAAAACCAAATGCAATCCACTTGAAAGACAGTTCAATGACCAGAGAAAGTGAACAACATTCTGAATTCTAGTTAACAAAAATACATCTTGAATGAGATCTTTGTTTGTAACAGGGGCAAAAGCTGAGAGAGAGAGAGAGTGTGTGTGTAAGAGAGAGAGAGAGTGAAAGAGAGAGAGATTAAAGCGGAACTATGTTCACTTTAATGGGAAAAACTATTAAAAGACAAAAATCACTGCACCGTTACATTGTCCTCTGTATAAATATTACAAAAATGATAGTTGAAGAGAATGAAGTAGAGAGCCAGGGTGTGGGGGAGAGCTAGGGGAAAGAGCATTGCCTCTCCTACCACCACCACCACCTCGTTTCATCCCTGAAGCTATTTCTGTTTCTGTTTCTTTACAAAAGAATCAATATAACAAGTGAAAAGGTTTCTGTGTTAGCTTTGACAATGTCTGTGGGTTTTTATCATTAATATTTAATGTCTTCAGGGCAATGAGTTGGCAAAAATGGTAGAGTATTTTGATTAAATTGACTTTCATTATAATCATAATAATAATAATAATAATAATAATAATAATGATAATAATGGTTTAAAATTTTGGCACAAGACCAGAAATTTTGAGGGGAGGATGAGGTCAATTACATCAACACCACCCACCCAGCACTCAACTGGTACTTATTTTATTGACTTGTGAAAAGATGAAAGGAAGAGCTGACTTGGCAGTACTTGAACTCAGGATGCAAAGGCCAGAAGAAATACTGTAAAGCATTTTGTTGGACATGCTCAGCATTCAGTCAGCTCAGTGCCTTAATGCTTTTCTTATAGTTTTATACCAGTTTCAGTTATTTGATTGCGGCCATGCTGGGGCATTGCCATGAGAATTTTAGTTGAACAAATCCTTTTTTTCAAGCCAGGTACTTCTAATTAACTCTGATCTCCTCTATGATAAATTGATGAAGGTTTGTTATTGACACGGTTACATCATATTTCACATGCACCACATTCCTGACAATATCTTAATTCCTCTCCGGGAACTACTTCACAGAGACAATAATAGTTCATCTGCCAAATTTAAACAATGACAAAAGGTATGCTTTTTTTTTTTTTTTGCTCTTGTTGTTGTTGCAGTTTTTAAATCCCAGAACATAAAGATGACATTGCAAGTGAAATATTTCAACTGTCTCAAGTGACCAACTTATGATTGTGTAACAATCTCATTCCCCTCCTCCCCTGCTTCTTTCCCGTGACTCACACCTTGGGCCTGTGTAAGAACATAATATTCTATTTATCTCCTTTGTTAAGTGATTCTCAAGCAGTTGTTTCCTCATCTGTATTGCTGAATGTCACCATATCGCACAATCACATGTCATCATCCCTATGCAACAATGGACTATTATATTTATGCTAAAAATCAAACTCATCAGAAGAGCATTGTATAGAATTCCTTGTGGTGTTTGGTCATGTCCCTTCATCCTGAGTTTCAATCCAACAACCAAGGTCAAACCCAGCACTTTTGGGGATAAATTCAAATGACTATAACACTTTCAAAATGAACGGCCATGAGCCACCTGGCTTTGATTCCCAGTCAAATTTATTGCAATCAGCTTAGTAAGGCATGAACATTACAACGTGACACCATTACTAGTCTTCTGCCAGGCAAGTGGATCTGGAAATAGTTTTTATAACTTATTAATTATACCCTCAGCTGAATCTCTTTATCATTCACTAATTCAGACATAAACTAAATTTGAGAAGTCACCTTAGAGAGTTCTATTAAAATAAATTAGACATTAAGCCAACCTCCCTTTCATGCCTTTACCTATGTGAAACACACACACACACATAAAACAATAAAACTCTTTCCATTACAGGAAGATGCTATAATTTCATAAATCTCTCCCAGTAATTGCACTGCATACCCTTAAAAATGTCAAAAGAAAATGATACTCTTTGAGAGCCTAGGGAATATAAAAACAAGGAAATTAATAGCTAAGAGAGAGTAAATATAGAGGATTTTAAAACAATTATGGTGGAAATCCCTAATTATAATAAGGAACTGAAGTTTGACTGAGTTGAAATAAGGATATTAGACTAACTGAAATAGCCATAGACTTCATTAAAAATTTGATACAGTGTTATCAGATCTTTATCAATTAATAATTACAACAGATTTGGTTCTAACTTAACAATTTTCTCTATAGAAGATTAAAGTTAAATGAGAAAAAAAAAACCCTGACTAATTTCTCTTAAGCTGTATCATATGTTTTTACTCGAAAAGAAACTGTGTGTGAGTCCTGTAATAGTACATTTCAGATGTAATTGTAGCACTTGCATGGAAGGATAGATTAGCTGGATACTTCACCTTTCGTGTAATACTACTACTATGTCAACAGCAAACAATGAAGGAGCCACCACATTGTTGTTCAACCTGCCAGAAACAGTAGCCAAATCCACATCAAATCTTACACTACTGTCTTAAAAAAGATCACATTAAAAATTTAGTTCTAGATATGCAGTTCTGAAAAGGATGGTCAGAGCTGAAAGACTTGATCAGGGGTTTTTGCTTGATCAGGACTGACATTGGGCAGTATAGCATGTCAGTGTAATATCTCTCTTACAACAACTATACCAACAGCATATCAGCTTCACACATCTCTAAACAACAACAAATATTCTTTCCTACTCTAGGCATAAGGCGCGAAATTTTGGGGGAGGGGGGGCAGTCGATTAGATTGACCCTAGTACACAACTGGTACTTAATTTATCAACCCCGAAAGGATGAAAGGCAAAGTCGACCTCGGCGGAATTTGAACTTAGACAAAATACCACTAAGCATTTTGCCCAGATATTATACCAACAACATGTAGGCTCTATCCATCTCTAAACAATAATAATTATGAATTTCTTTACTACCCACACAGGGCTAAACACAGAGAGGACAAACAAGGACAGACAAACGGATTAAGTCAATTATATCGACCCCAGTGCGTAACTGGTACTTATTTAATTGACCCCGAAAGGATGAAAGGCATCAACAGTTATGTTGACTATTCCTCTCCAAACGTTATGAACAGCAATGTTGACTCTGTACATTATAGAACTACGTTAGTTTGCATCACTACTTGTATAATCATTACTTAAGCGGTTCCTGCTGCTTATACTTGTGAACCACCTGAAAGTTAAATGCCTTGACCATGGGCATAGTACAGCACTGTTAACAAGATTGAAACCATGTACCTCTAGGTCAATTGTCTCACAACAATAACTTAGTCACTTGTGACTCAATATATATATATATATATATATATATATAAAATAGGGCCCTGTGACTCAATATATGTAAAATAGGGCCTCCATTACTCAAGGTTGGCCATACATCGGCATACCCGGGCTAAATTTCTTGTTTTTAATTATCTATTTGAGTAAGACTGGCAGTGGCCCTTACATGCATGCAAGTCTCCCTTTCCCACAACTTTATCCAAGAAAAAAGCCAATGATTTGAGTTGAGGCAGCTTGGCATCACTGTCATCATAGGTGCTGCTATAAGAACCAGAGCAGACACCACTAAGCATCTTGCCCAACCCTCTTCTGCCAAGGAAAAATTGACCTCAACAGGATTTTAACTCAGAGTTAAGGAAGTTGGAGCAAATACCATGAAATGTTTGATCCAATGCTCTAAAGACTGTCAATATACAGACTAAGACATATCATCATCATTTTACATCTGATTTCTTCTTCTTCTAACCGCTCAGTCAAAGTTGACTCTCAGTCACTCGTTGGATCAGTGTCCTCCAGTCAGTTCTATCCTGGGCCGCTTCTTTCAGACTGGCTATGTCCATTCCAGTATCACTCTTGATGGTGTCAAGCCAGCAGGTTCTTGGTCGGCCTCTTCCTCTCTTGCCACTGACCATTCCGAGCATGATGTCCTTCTCCAGGGATTTTCTCCGCATAATATGACCGAAATATGCCAATCTATGCTTGGTGATCCTAGCTTCTAGCGACATTTTCGGCCTGATCTGCTTAAGAACTTCTCCATTGGTGAGCCTCACTGTCCATGGAATCCGTAAAAGTCTTCTCCAACACCAAAGCTCGAATGCATTAATTCGCTTTTGGTCAGCTTTCTTTAGTGTCCAGGTCTCACATCCATATGTTGCTATTGGGAAGACAATTGCATTCACCAATCTGCATTTGGTAGCGAGTCTGATGTCTCTACTCTTCCAGACCCTGCTCATGCTGACCATTGCCTCTCTGCCTAGTACTATCCACCGTCTTATTTCTGATTTATGTATTTACATATAGTTCAAGAATTAGTTTATGTCTGTTATTACATGTAGGCATGGGTTGGACAGATCTCAGCATCTCTCCTCCTGTCACAGTTCTTGAGAAAAACTGCCAATCTTTGTGGTTGTGTAAGTAAATCATTTTGGCTTTTTGACAGAGGCAGGCATTGTTTTAGGGTTGGATATCCTTCTTATCACCAACTGCTTTATAGCATGCATCGGATGTTGTTCATCATGACACCAGCACTAGGGCAAATCTGGAGTCCTCTTCAATCCATATCAATTTATTCAGATCTACTGTTCCCCTAGACAGAGTAGATTTGTTAGGGTTTACAAAGTCCACATGCCTTCCGTTTCTTCCTTTCTAAAATAACTTGATTAATGACAACTCATGTCAAACACTTAGATAATTCAGTAACTTTTTTCCCTAATCATATTTACATACTTAATCAGTTAAACAGTTTCAGACATTTTAATTAAGAAGGGATAAATATATGGGTCAAGTATTAGTGCAATAAATAGTCAATTGCTTGATCTTTCATGCGATCAGCTTTATTAAGTTCTCAGGAAATGAAAAATGATAATTGTAATGTTCATGTTTTATAAAGGTGCCAGATATATAAAGAGTTTAAAAAGCAATAACTGAGAATCAAACCCAGGTTTATCTACTAAATTACTTACTAGCACAATCAGTAAACCTGCAGACAAAATACCTTGTAGTATTAACTTACAAATTTCTTTAGTGTCTGAGGAAACATCCCACAGACTGGCGTTACCATTTGTCCTTCCAGAAATAGTTATGTACTAGCGTCAATCCCCACCACAACATTTGTGGCCTTGAGCTATGTTTGAATTTACTGATGTTTTGCTCTTAGCAGTGATATCAATTAATTTCTACCAGCTCTTCCATTATTCAGACATTTTTCTAACCTCCTTCAGGTCATACATTGCTAGAGTAAAAACAAAACATTTTCAGCCAGAAAATGAAGACATTATGAGAGAGAAGTGTTAGCTGACATATGAAGCAAATTAAACATATTACTCTTTTACTCTTTTTACTCTTTTACTTGTTTCAGTCATTTGACTGTGGCCATGCTGGAGCACCGCCTTTAGTCGAGCAAATCGACCCCAGGACTTATTCTTTGTAAGCCCAGTACTTATTCTATCGGTCTCTTTTGCCGAACCGCTAAGTGACGGGGACGTAAACACACCAGCATCGGTTGTCAAGCAATGCTAGGGGGACAAACACAGACATACAAACACATATACACACACATATATATACATATATACGACAGGCTTCTTTCAGTTTCCGTCTACCAAATCCACTCACAAGGCATTGGTCGGCCCGGGGCTATAGCAGAAGACACTTGCCCAAGATGCCACGCAGTGGGACTGAACCCGGAACCATGTGGTTGGTTAGCAAGCTACTTACCACACAGCCACTCCTGCACCACTCCTGTTAAGTTTATTTCAACAAATTTCAGTCTTTTATTCTTTTACTGGTGCCAGTCACAGTAATGTAGCCAGGCTGGGGAATTACTTCCCAGAATTTACATAGCTAATTACACTGAGCCCCAAGTACTTCTTATATCATTCTAAAAACGATGAAAGAGCAAAGTGAACCAGGCAGGATTTAAATTAAGGGATCTTTTCGGTTTGAACGGCAGTTTCTAACATAATTTCTAGGTAACTAAAAAATGTTAAACTTCGCATACTGGTAGAATGTGTTTATAAAACATCTTTTTCTCTTGGCTTTATCGAGAAAATTCTATAGTTTGTAAGATATTTGTTGTTTTTTTCTTCAATTTCTGCAATTTCAACCAATCACTGACGTCCATTGAGGTAAACAACATGTCCCTCGTTTAAGAAACAGATTGGGTTTATTTACATTTGTGAAGAAAAAAAGATACCCTAACCCCAACTAATAATAAAATAGATTGAAATGCAATAGATCGATACTAGGGTCATAATTATGGGTGAGAATTTCATGACACCGCTAGAAAAAACTGCCGTTCAAACCAAAAGATCCAAATTTAGATTGTATAAAGTCAGAAACAAATACTCTAAAATATTTCAGGTACTTTAATACTTTTCCAATATATTAAGCTATATAAACATTAGAGCTTCTCTTTGGTAATGAAATTTTTGTGTGATGTAAAAACTTTAATCATATGCAAATCAGTTCTCGCAACACCCTTTCTATTGGCCAGTGAAAAGAAAATGTATATACTATGTAATATGAAATGCAGAGAATTTCAGAAGGTGCCTCTTTATTAAGAATGAGCTAACTCATATTCCTGTATCTCAAGTGCACATGTGCAGAGCCAAGTATACCTGGTTCCCATTCAGCAAGGGTTAAGTTTTGGCATGGAAAGATTACACAAAATGAGTTAGAAAAGATGCTTGAAATGATATCTTCTTTGGCTGTGTCTAGATATTACAGCAGAAAAAAATTATTATTTAGCTCTACAAGGTTTAACAGATGTTGATGGAGGGCCTAGAGACATTAACAGGCATAACAGCTAGAAATATGATACAAGCAAATCTTAAGCAATATTCTTTGGTGACGCATCAGTACCTGATGGTAATTTCCATTGAATAGATATGTGACAGGTTTCTGTGGGAGAGAATTATTTTGAGCTAGAAGGTATTTTTTAAACAAAAGAAGTGCCGATTATGTCAATCAAATATAACATTACCAACCAACCTTAGAGCATCCACACTTTAAGTGCTTCTATTTAAATTATTGTTGTCATCATTTTGCATCTGCTTTCCATGCTAGCATGTGTTGGCTGGGTCATTGTGGTCAGAGTCAGCACATAATGAAAGGTACTTATTCACCTAGATGAACAGGTGGAGGCACTTATTACATGGATTTCATTTTTGATTGGCTGCCACAGCTGAATGCCCTTCCTAACACAAACCACTTTCTGGGTGTAATGGTTACTTTATCTCATGGCACCGTCACTAGAGAGATAGCCATGTCCTTGACAACCTCACATCTATTTGCTCACCAGCCTCTTTACAGAGTGAGAAGCATGAGTGATAAAGGAATGAATGATAGTTATGAAAGGAATGTGTGATAGGAGTACACAGTGTTCTGAGACAGGTATGTTTATTCAAGTTCACCCTGCTAGAAACTGCAACCAAATCACTTCAAATCACACTCGACCATCTTAAAAAAGGAAGGACCCATTGTATAATATAGTTCAAAATACACAAAAAGGTTAAATGATGATTATGGCTGGAATGACTAATTCATAAAACCAGCCAGTTACGACCAACCTAGGGTTAAATAACATGTTTTGATTTAATGGACACACAATAAGTTTCTACAACACAAAAATCAAAACAAAAATAACAGGAAAAAATACAAATAATCATTTGATTCTGACATAAATTATCTCTTTCTTTTCAGTGATATTTATTTCAAGTCAGTTTATTTAAGGATGAGAATATCCAGTTTGAAAATAGGACTCCATTATTTAGTATCAAGTTACACATAATTAAGGAGTAGTGATCCCATATGGGAGGAAAATTGGCTACAAGAACTAAAATGTTGTTTTCTCAGTCTATTTCTTTAAATGTTGAAACAGATATAGAAATGCAGAATTGGTACAGTTTTTCCATACAGGAAATATAGGACAAGGTTATGGTGTATATAACCTTTACTTTACTTGGCACACACTCTCTCTCACCACACACACACACACACACATAGAAGAATAACAACTTCCTACTTCAAGATTTTTTTTTTTATGAGTGTACATCTATTTCAGATTCTGCCATTGCAGTTCAATAACTCCTTGACAACTACTTCTTCCATGAGATCTAGTAAGCAGGTATGGCTGTGTGGCTAAGAAGCTCATTTTGCAACTACATCGTTTCAGGTTCAGTCCCACTGTATGGAACCCTGGGTGACTGTCTTCTACTAGAGCTCAGGGCCAACCAGTGCCTTATTAATGAATTTGGTAGACGGAAACTGTGTGGGAAGCCATAGTGTGTGTGTGTGTGGTGTGTGTGTGTGTGTGGTGTGTGTGTGTTGTGTGTGCATCATTGTATTTATACTACATCACAGTTTGACAACCAGTATTGGTTTGTTTACATCTCCATGACTTTGTTCAGCAAAAGAAACTGATAAATGGCTCAGTGGTTACAGCATAGGGCTCACAATCATGAGGTAGTGAGTTCAATTCCCAGACCGGGCTGTGTGCTGTGTTCTTGAGAAGGACACTTTAGTTTGCGTTGCTCCAGTTCACTCAGCTGTAGAAATGAGCTACAACATCACTAGTGCCACAAGTTGTATTGGACCCCTTGCCCTTTCCCTTGGATAAGATCAGTGGTGTGGAGAGGGGAGACTGGTATGCACGAGTGACTGCTGGTCTTCCATAAACAACTTTGTCCAGACACTTATGCCTCAGAAATCTTTCTGGGTGCAATCCCATTGTCATTCATGACCGAAGGAGGTCTTTATCCACAGAGGCCCTACACAGCAGGACTATAAGCTAACAATTCCAATTTGATGATTTAGCACATGCTCTACTAATTACTATAGCACCACTATTAACAGTACAACTATTACTATAGTACTATTAATATATATTAATATATGAGGCGGTACTGAAAAGCTCCTGGCTTTAAGGGTATCATGAAAGGCCTGGTTGGAGGCCCAACCTTCTGAGATCTTATACAGGGCTTAGAAGAACTGAAGGACCACTGCAATAAGTGTGTGAATTTGAGAGGAAAATATGTTGAATAAAATCATCATTAACGGATCCTCCTGTATATTCTTTTACCGAAAGCCAGGAACTTTTCAACACCCCTCATAGTATAACTATTACTACAGCACCACCATTAATATAACTATTACTGTAGCACCACTATTAACCCTTTAGCATTCATATTATTCTCTTAAATGTAATGCTTATTTATTGACATTCTCTTAAATTAATCCTACATTAACTTGTAGTCTTGAGATTTCAATGGCATGATTACTCTTTTACTTCTTTCAGGCATTTGACTGCGGCCATGCTGGAGCACCGCCTTTAATCGAGCAACTCGACCCTGGGACTTATTCTTTTGTAAGCCCAGTACTTATTCTATCGGTCTCTTTTGCCAAACCGCTAAGTGACGGGGACATAAACACACCAGCATCAGTTGTCAAGCAATGCTAGGGGGACAAACACAAACATACACGCACACATATATATATATACATATATACAACGGGCTTCTTTCAGTTTCCGTCTACCAAATCCACTCACAAAGCTTTGGTCGGCCCGAGGCTATAGTAGAAGACACTTGCCCAAGGTGCCACGCAGTGGGACTGAACCCGGAACTATGTGGTTGGTAAACAAGCTACTTACCACACAGCCACTCCTGCGCCTATGTTTACTTTTAGTATGATATTGCAGGGTAGGTGTAAGAGACCAAATATGGCCTGTTTGAGCATTTAACAAGTGGAATATTTTGTCCAGATATGGCTGGTTTAAATGCTGAAGTATAATTATTGATATAGTACCTTGCAGCTGTTGACTTTTATGAACCGGGAGTTTAAAGGTTGATCAAATACTCCAAATACATTCTGCTATACTTCAAATTAAATAAATTACAATAATCAAATTGATGGCAACAGTAAAAGAGCAGACTTATTTCATTATTGTCAGACACCAATTAATACACTTGGCATTCCATTTCTCTCTATTTCAATGCATTAAATTCATCAAACAATAATTGAACTTTATTATTATTATTTTTCTCATAAATTAGCCCGGTTACACAAATGAGATTATTATAAACACTGCAGTGCTAACCATCCCCATTAATTTGAATCAGGTTTTATATATAACAGCTAAAAAATGCAAAACATAAGTTGTCACAAATAAAAAGTTTAAATTAATGCAACCACACCATTAATGTTAAAACCACAAAAACGTATTTCATATAGTGTGTGTGTGTGTGTGTGTGTGTGTCCTTCTGTCTGTCATACTTTGACCTTGACCTTCAACAATAATTTGAATTCAATTCCTCCTGACATTTTTGTAGTGGAGGGAGGGGGAAGAGAGGGCAAGAGAGAGGGAGGAGAAGGGTGTACTAGAAATGAAATTACTTATTTTGATAAACAGTAAACCCTTGATTCAATGGGCTGATATAGGGGGAGGAAAGAGGTGTGTCTCTTAATGTCTGCTAAAAGTCTTTTAAATTGAAGGTAGCCTAGGAATCATATTTTACTGTTTTTGATATAAAAAAATAGAAAAATTATAATAAAGTATAATTTTTAATTCCCTTTTTAGCAGTGAGATTGAAGAATATTTTACTCAGTGGTAACACAGTATTGTTTTATTTATCACAGTTCAGTCCATTAAATCCAAAAGCCATTAACCCTTTAGCAATTAAACCGGCCATATCCGGCCAAAAGTATTCTGCCTGTTCTATGTTCAAAATGGCCAGATCTGGTCTCTCACACCAACCCTACAATATCGTTTTAAAAATTAACAGCTACCTCCATCAAAATCTCATAGCCTCAAGATAATGCATGATTAGTTCAAAACAATGTGGACAAAAAAGCATTAGTTTTGGCAGAATAATGTGAACACTAAAGGATTAAATCAGAGTCCGTTAAATTGAGACTTTACTGTACTTCCTTTGCTAGAATTATACTTTCATTACATTATAATCACCCAGATGTGAATGTGGATGTCAGATGTCAATGTGAAGGAATCCACATTGTGATCTAAGAAGCCATGCAGAAAGACATGTTACAAACTACAACTTTCTTGCTGGGGCCAACCTCACATGCATTGTCTGCCAAGAAACATATATAAATTGCTCAGTGTGTACAGAGAAAATCATCTGAATGATTCAGAACAACAGGTATGGCACTGAGGCAGATCTGGCCACCCCCGTTAACAGAGACAAAACCCGGATTTAAAACCATCCGTTCATGGTCGTTGCCAGCCTCGCCTGGCCCCCGTGCCGGTGGGACGTAAAAGCTCCATCTGTTCGTGGCCGTTGCCAGCCTTGCCTGGCCCCCATGCCGGTGACACGTAAAAAGCACCATCCGTCCGTGGCCGTTTGCCAGCTCCGTCTGGCACCTGTGCGGGTGGCATGTAAAAAGCACCTACTACACTCACGGAGTGGTTGGCATTAGGAAGGGCATCCAGCCGTAGAAACACTGCCAGATCAGACTGGGCCTGATGCAGCCTTCTGGCTTCACAGACCCCAGTTGAACCGTCCAACCCATGCTAGCATGGAAAGCGAACGCTAAATGATGATGATGATGATGATGATGAAATCTGCGATAAGTCCTGTGAATCACTGACAGGATTCAAGAATCATTGTTGTGCCCACATGTAATGCTATGATACACTTTATTTAGTTGACCGTGGTCATATTCATTTAATGAGTCAACAGCCATCATATGTCTGTCCGTATATTGAGCTACTGTCGCCTTGTATTGACATTGCCTGATAGTTGTAATAGAGTATCACCATCTTACCAGCAATGTCTTTTGTTTCCACTCTTCCAAAACCCAATGTGTGGTTGTGGAGGAATATTACCTTGCTGGGAAACAGATGAGGATTGGTGACAGGAGGGGCATCCTGCTGTAGAAACTGCACCTTGACAAATTCCATTCAATTTATACAAGTATGGAAGAGTGGATGTTAAAATATACATTAAAGGTGGTGGTCTAATATGGATGCAGTCAAATGACTGAAACAAGTGTGTGTATGTGTATATATATATATATATATATATATATATATATATATATATATATATATATATATATCATGTAATCACGTGACCGACCAGACCATCAGATGTTGTTACACATCGCTGGTCACAATGCATTCACATTGTTTTAGCCTTCGAATGACGCCACTCCGCTGGCTAAGCGAGCAGGCCAACAGAAGAAAGAGTGGGAGAAAGAGTGGTGAAAGAGTACAGCAGGGGTTAACACCCTCTGCCGGAGCCTCGTGGAGCTTTTACTCAATAAACACTCACAACGCCCGGTCTGGCAATCAAAACCGCGATCCTACGACCACGAGTCTGCTGCCCTAACCACTGGGCCATATAATATAAAATATATATATACACACACACACACATATTTATCAGGTCATTAAGAATGAAATGTCTGATTTTCTTATGCACCAAATTTGACAGTCATCAACTCTAATGTTTTATCCTGACAATTCTTTGTTTAACAACATTGAAGAGTTGCATTGTCACTTTGCGAATTGCAATTAATGGTGTCTGATTATATTGTGAGTTTTCTCTTGTAAATCAATTTTTGTGAGCCCATGGATAGATAAAAAATTCGTGTAGCTTATGAATATGAGTTCCATCGTGGAACCAATGCATCCCAGACAGCTCTAAACATCAATGAGGTATTTGGTGATGATGTGGCAAATGAGTGCACTGAACATCAAT
Organism: Octopus sinensis; assembly: GCF_006345805.1. NCBI lineage: Eukaryota > Metazoa > Mollusca > Cephalopoda > Octopoda > Octopodidae > Octopus > Octopus sinensis. The sequence goes on along the minus strand of NC_043021.1, from coordinate 18,017,622 downwards.
GGTTTAAGAAGTTCTGATCTCGAAAATCAGTCCCGTGGTAGACCTGAGACCAAGGTGAATGATGATGAGCTGAAAACTGTAGTGGAAGCGGATACATCTCAAACTACGCAGGTCATAAGGTTTGATGTTTTGATTCCAACTGTATTGTACCATCTAAAACAAATCAACAAGGTAAAGAAGCTGGGCAAGTGGGTACTACATGAACTGAATAAGCATCAAATGACACATTATCTTGAAACTTGCTGTTCTTTGCATTGTATTGTTACATGTGATAAAAAATGGATTCTTTTCAACAATAGCCAGCATTCTGTGTGGTGGTTGGATAGAGACAAAGTGCCAAAACACAATCCAAAAAAGAATATACACCCAAGAAAGCTAATGGTGCCTGTTTGGTGGTCCAGCACTGGTGTCATCCACTGCAGCTTCAGGAGACCTGTAAGTCAATTACAGCAGATGTATACATCAACCAACTGGATGAAATGATGGGTGAACTTGCAATTAAACAACCAAGATTGGTCAATAGAGACAGACCAATTCTCTTGCAAGACAATGCTCAACTACATGTTGCACAAAGAACGCTACTCAAGTTAGAGGAATTGAACTTGGAAGTACTCTGTCATCCACTATATTCACCAGACCTTACACCAATTGGCTATCATGTTTTCCAGGCATTAGACAACTTTTTGCAAGGAAAAAGTTTCAAATTCGAAGAAGATGCAAAAACAGCCTTTCGTGATTTCATCACCTCTTGCTCTCCAGAATTCTTTGCTGCCGGCATAAATAAGCTACTGATAAAATGGCAAAATTGTGTTGATAATTTAAGTATATACTTTGATTAACTACATTGCTTTTTGTTGAGATAAAAATAAAATTTCAGTTCAAAATCAGACATTTAATTCTTAATGACCTGAGATATATATATATATATATATACATATATACACAGTGGGGTGGTGTCATTTGAAGGCTAAAAAAAACAATGCGAAGCACATTGTGACCAGCGATGTGTAGCAACATCTGATAGTCTGGTCAGTCACAGTGATCACAGTGATATATACACATATACACACACACACACATAATAGAACTCTCAAAAATGAGACATTTCTCAATTTGAAAAAATACCATATGAGAACTGATACTCAGATATATTTTTTTAAATCAAAATATATTTTATTTTATTCAAAATTTTTTGAAGTTCAGCTCATAAGTTAATATAAATATTTTGTAGGTATAATCACTACAAGCCCTCTTTTCGCTTGTACAGACCAAAGTTTGCACTTCATGGTAGTGCTGAAACTGTTGGTCAACCTCATAATGGTTTCTAATTTAGGAACAAGGCCAGCAATTTTGAAAGGAGGCTAGTCAATTACATCAACCCTAGTAGTAGACTAGTACTTTATTCTATCAACCCTGGGAGGATGAAGAGTAAAGTTGATGTCAGTATCACTTGAACTCAGAATGTGAAGAGCCAGAAAAAATAATATAAGGCATTTTTCTGACATGGGGTTGTTAGGATAAATGACCAAGTTTGATCCTTTTCTGGCAAAGTGTCATCATGCAAAACATAACTTGAAGTGACCAATGTCAAGCAGAAACTATATGGAAGCCTGTGACATGGGTACATGTGTGAGAATATCTTACGTTAATGTCAGCAACAAAACTGATAATCCAGCACTTGAGAAGGGAAATATGCTTAGTGATTTTTCTCTGAGTTTCACAAATTCTCCCTTGTCACTCTTGTCTTTTTTAATACATTAATTGCCACAGCCTGTAACTGGAACTTATTAATGGTGCCATGTATTTCATGTGGTCACACTACATAGTTTTATTACATGGAAATGTATCTTATTTTGCATTTTTACAATGTTTCATTGTTAAACTTTAATGGCATGTAAAACCATGCCGGTGGCACGTAAAAAGCACTATATCCAATCGTGGCCATTACCAGCCTCACTGGCCTCTGTGCCGGTGGCATGTAAAAAGCACCATCCGATCGTGGCCGTTTGCCAGCCTCGCCTGGCAATTGTGCCGGTGGCACATAAAAAGCACCCACTACACTCACGGAGTGGTTGGCGTTAGGAAGGGCTTCCAGCCGTAGAAAAAATTGCCAGATCAGACTAGGCCTGGTGCAGCCTTCTGACTTCCCAGACCTCAGTTGAACCGTCCAACCCATGCTAGCATGGAAAGTGGACGCTAAACGATGATGATGATGATTTAGAACTTATGTCATTTAAATATCCTCAAAACCATGTCAAAGACACAAAGTGACATATTTTCTCAAATTATGAAAATGTACCACTGGTGGTGCATATGGCAGTTGTGTGAAGTTTGCAGTGAACCACCAGTGGTACAGGTGGCAGTTAATATGTCAACACAACGAACCAGTGATTAGCCTGCTGGGAACTTGCAACTCTGATGATATTGTTCACAAAATGTGATATAAAATATAAACAAAAATAAAGGAGTCTCCCATTAGTTTGATCAACACAACTAACTACACAGTCAATTATTATATCGTAAATCACTGAATATTCTGCAGACACTTGTACTTTTAATGCAAGCCTTAGGCAGAGAATCACACAACAAAGCTGACTCTTTAAATTACAACTACAGTCCATTCAACAAGCCTCTACAGATTTTGTCTATGTAATGGTTACTTGGGGTCAGACCAAGTATATGGTTAAAGACAGTTGCCAAAGGTGCTGAAGCAAATGGTTTAAGCATTGGAGTATGCCTGTGCCATTTTAAATATAATTGCTATTGAACTCATTCTGGTGTAAAGCAAATCTGCTTAGCTACAAAGGATTGTTGATTTTGATTTGTATCAGTTCAATAATTGTTCCTTGGAGCAGTAAACTGGCAGAAAGAGAAGGCAAGATTTGAACACATGTTTATTATAATTTATTTTCAAATATCCAGGATAGACTTCATCTTTTACCCCAACAGAGAGATATGGTTGCTTGACTCACTATAATTAATAACCGAATCTCCTTCCAAATTACATCCTACTTCCTTAAAAGCAAAAACAAACAAAAAAATATATGTTATTGTTGAAAATCAATAAAGACAAGATGATGATGGCCTGAACATTTTTGATCAAAGACGTATTTGAACAGGACTGACCTGAAGTTAAGCAGCAACACCAGTAAAAAATAACACAAACCAATTTGGACACATTGAGTAATGTAGTCCTGAATACACTGAACTTATAAAAAGAGATGGGATGATCATGAACAGAATGCCTTTGATCCTAACAGTGACCTTGTGTTAAATAACAGCAATAACTACCAGTAATACACAGGTGAAAAGTCAGTCAATCATGAAAATTTTTTTATGGTGTTTAGTTACAGCCTTATATCTTGAGTTCAAATTTTGCCAAGATTGACTGTTTTTTTATTGATTTTTTTTTCTGAGGTCAATATGATAAATATTGATCAAGCAATGAGGTTGATTAAATCAACTACATCTTCAAACTCCTCGCAACAAAATGTCTGACCTTGTGACACAATTAGAAATCATCATCATCATCATACTCAGAATATACTGCAAATTAGTCAAGTTTAACATTAGCATTTCAGTCACTTTACCAACTTCTCTGCAACTGAGAAGTACCAGTAATTTACTGCATTCAAGCCAAGTAATCATATTCATCTCTACAAGTTCATAGCTTATGTCAATGTTAGAAGAAATTATTATTAATATTATTATTGTTAGTAGTAATAGTAGTGGTGGTGGTGGTAGTGGTAGTAGTAGCAGTGAGGAAGAATTGTTGCCACTGAGATCAACTTTGCCTTTCATCCTTTCAGGGTCAACAAATTAATTAAGAACCAGTTGAGCACTGGGATCGATGTTATTGACTATCCTGCTTCTCCATAAAATTGCTGGCCTTGTGCCAAAATTAGAAAGCATTGTTGTTGTTGTTGTGTTGTTGTTATTATTATTATTATTATAGGCAACAAACTGGCACAACCACTAACATGTCACTCCTATTGCATGGCACATAGGGCAAGAATCTTCTAATATAGCCTCAGGCTGACCAAAGCCTTGGGAGTGGATTTGGTAGACACAAACTAAAAGAAGCCTGTCATGTGTGTGTTGGCATCTGTGTTTGTCTCCCACCACTGCTAGACAACAAGTGTTGGTGTGTTTACATCCCCATAACTTAGCAGTCCAGCAAAAGAGGCTGCTTGAATAAATACCAGGCTTAACTAAAATAAGTAGTGGGGGATCAATTATACCATTCCCCTCAAAAGTCCCTACCTTATGCCAAAATTAGAATTATCATCATTAACAGTGGAATGGCAGAATCATTACAGTCCTGGACAAAATACCCTGAAGTATTTATCCTAATTCTTTACATTCTGAGTTTAATTCCTGCCGAGGTCAACTTCACCTTTCATCCTTTAAAGGTTAATGAAATAAAGTACCAGCCAAATCTTAAGGTTGATGGTATAAACTAGTCTTTATTAGTGATAGTCAACAAGAAAAGCACCTAGTACACTCTGTAAAGTGGCTGGCATAAGGAAGGGCATCCAGCTGTAGAAGTCATGTCAAAACAGGTACTGGAGCATGATGCATTCCTCCAATGCATCAGATCTTGCCAGACAGTCCATCCTGTGCCAGCACAGAAGATGGATGTTAAATGATAATGCCTTGTAACATTTTATGTTCAAATCCTACTGAAGCTGGCCTTGCATTTTATCTTTCTCCAATTGATGAAATAAGCACCAGGTATGTACTGAGGCAAGTTGAATCAACTACAGTAAAAGACATTTATGCAAGATGCTGCACAGAAGAACTGAACCTGAAAACCACAGTGTCAGGAAGCAAACTTCTCAGTCACACAGCTAAGCCAAGCTTTTTAGTTACACAATACAGGTTGTTGTTGACTTACTACCATAGTTGGTTCCAACTGACTGGTCATAAGTTGGCCTGTGGGCTTACATAGCTTTGTTTTATATTTTTACATCTTTAAGGTATATTCAAAGGTAAAAGTCACACACAGCATTCTGTATTATACTATTACACTGGTGTTAGTCAAAAATTTTGGAGTCTCAAGCAATCGTCTTATAAGCAAATACGAAATTGCCTCGATGTCTCCACAACAGGACAATCATCCAACACATCATCATCATCGTTTAACGTCCGTTCTCCATGCTAGCATGGGTTGGACGGTTCGACCGGGGATCTGAGAAGCCAGAAGGCTGCACCAGGCTCCAGTCTGATCTGGCAGTGTTTCTACAGCTGGATGCCCTTCCTAACGCCAACCACTCTGTGAGTGTAGTGGGTGCTTTTTACATGCCAGGCGAGGCTGGCAACGGCCACGATCGGATTGGTGCTTTTTACGTGCCACCGGCACGGAAGCCAGTCAAGGCAGCTAACAGTGGTGATCAATAACCAAACCTAGGGGAAGCATTTGTTAGCTGACATCATCCATAGATGGGTTAAATTCAAAGAAACTAAATCTATTAGATTTCAACTGGACTATTTTTTATTGCTGCCTTGGAGCTGGAGTGCCAATCATCGTAAAGTCGATTGGTCATAAGTTAGATAGGCTGTAAGTCAACGGCAACCTGTATGTGTGTGAGTCTGTCTGTGTGTACAATTTAATATCTTGTAGAACTGCAAAGCTCATATAAACCTTCTCTAATGTGTAAAATATCACGCGAGACATTATATACACTAAAATATTGTATACTATTATACATGTTAGAATATTGTAGTATTGGTACATTCTATTACCAAAGAACCCCACCCCAATAAATCTGTTGAGATAAAGTGGCATTAAAAAATGGTGTAGTATGAGATACATACTCTGTGTGTGTGTGTGTGTGAACACAGAAGTATATATGTATGAATGTATGTTATTTTTGTTTGGAATTCTCAATCAACAAATATTTCAAAATTTTACATTTATCTAAGGTTAAGGGTAAACAAACGCAAGTGTTATGTAAAGAAGCTGGTTGAGATTCTTAAAGATGTTGATAAAGCATTAGAATGACAAACAAACAAATAAAAGCTAGTTTAATTAGCAATTTTTAAGATGAGGTGGTATCATGTAACAGAACAGTAGCTGTTCCCTAGGAATACTTCTGCAGTTTTCCCTCACCAACCCACCTCATTCACACGACATTGCTTGCTGCAGGTCCCAACCTCCTCCTCTTCATTCCTCTCTCTCTAATCACCTGCTCTTCCTCCTAGTGATAATCTATACTGCCTTCCCTTGGTTATATCCAAACGGGTGTCTCATTATAGACGTGTTCGTTTGTGTACACGCAATTAAAAAGATGCTTGCTATATATGTAATTTATTTAATATTTGTGTTACAAACATCACATTTTTTAATATTATGATAGGTCCAAAGTTCTTTCTGCATCCCACCCCGCCCACTTCCAGATGCAGCAGTAGAACTTCCATTCATCAGCAGCTGTGGATTGTAAAGAACAAATAAGGAACCCTTTGTGGGTTGAGATTTGCCATTATTTGCTGCCAGATGGTGACCTGCCTGACTATGGTTAAGGCAATGGAATCTGAGTTATTACAAACGTTTCGTCGTCGTAATGCCATCATCATCATCATCATCACCACATACAGATTTATAATATATTTCTATTCTTTGATGCTAGTTTGTTCAACATTTCAAGAGTTCTAATTTCTAATACCTTCCACGTTAGAAGTTTAGGGAAAAATCAGTAATGTCAATCCATGTTTGAAAAGAAAACACCAATCAGCTTTCACAACAGAACTAAAGTTTCCATAATTAACTGACAGTCACAAAGAGAATGGAGGCAGGGGGGAAGAGGAGGAGGAGGAAGAGGCATCAAAGAAGTAGTGTATCTGTGGTTTTTCTAAAAGCTGACTAAATCAGCAAGCCTAGATTTAAATATTTATGGTAAGTGAAGGTGATTGGAATTTGTAAGTGAAAATACTATATAGCAGGAACAATGTGGGAGTATAATTTGAAATCATCGTTTGCCCTTTATTCAGTTTGTAATTAATCATCTGATAGCTGAATCTTTTCAAGATGACTCCCTTTATGTACAATATAAAAAGTAAAAAAAAAAACAATAATTAAATACAAATCAGAAATTAAATAAAATTTCAGTGGGATTGTAGCCTCAAAAGGTAAATATTCAAAAGAATAGATAAACACACTGAAACATGTACAGACATTTGATGATAACCTAGTCACTTCTTCTTTCTATGTACACGTTACTGTCTGCTTCATATTAAATTAGATTATGTCTATAATTGACTACAACTGTTAGAAGAGTGGGGATTAGCTTACTCTTCACAATACAATAGAACCTATCTTTATCGAAATAATTAATAATGATAATAATTCTGCTTGACTAATAAAGTGTATTTTCAAGCAATATCCAAATTAACTGAACTGTTTCTAAAACCACTAAATTAACAAAAGACTGTCTTACATGCAGACAGGAATTGGTGGAAAAAATCTGATCTCAAATGATCTTTTTGCTTAGTCAAGCAATGATGATAAAAAAAAAAAAGAAGAAATGTAATTTATTCCTCTCAATCAAATCAGTCGACTTAATGTGTTGCTATATATGGTTCATTGTTGTCTGTTATTATTATTATCTGAAATCAAACAATACATGATAATATGAACATTTGAAGTGTTATGGCCACATTTATCACTTTAATGTTTTGTTTAAAGCCGAAAACAAAGATTGAACACAACCAAATGATTGTATGTGATTATACCTCATTCAACAAGGAAATTAATAACTGTTTGTCTCTCTCCGTCAGTGTATCACATTTGCTATAGTTGACAAGGCCATCATATCATATCACTACATTCAACTATAATTATAATTGCAGAGAAACACTGAAATCTAAAAACATTATTCAAAAGGATTGGTGTTTGTTAAATACTACAAGGATTTCACTTTCTTTCTTTCTTTCCTTCCCCCTCCTCCTCTTCCTCCCACTGCTACATAAAAGTAGTAATGACACCATTTCAAACACAAGAATTCTCACTTCAATTACTGTTTTGATAAATACACTTATAATACACTCTACACTTTCTCATTTCTCAGCCACACCTCTCAGCTTCTTGTGATATTTCCTTCATCATCTTATCAACATACAGCTTTTCTCTCCATATGGTTCTATAATGATTATTATCTGAAATTCAACTCTTGAATTTCTTTCTTCCCCCCAACTTTTTTTTTTTTATATATAATGCTCACTCAAGCTATAACATTCTACTAACCTTATTCCATTTCCTCAAATTCTAAGCTAGATCATCTTGCACAATAGTGCAGGCCTTATCTCATTGTGCTATTCTACCTTCCATTTACAGCAGTTATGATAATTTCATGCTATATTCAAAACCGTTGCGACTCCAGACCAAGTTCATACCATCAATATTTTCTTTCATAAATAACTGTTAACTAATATAGCCGTGCTTAAACTTGAAAAAAACTCATTGACAGTACCCATGAGAACAGAAATAATGTCAAATAGAATTATCTGTACCACATATCATTACCAATGAAAATTTTAATGGAATCTTTCATATGAAATTACATTACAACACAGACATAAAAATGGTCAATAATGCTTCTATAAACTCAATGCAAAGTTTTGTCAGTGAACAGGTCGCGGTTTCAAAGCAACGAAAATATTTTGACACAAATTAAATTTAAATGCTGAAGTGAGTCTAATGGGTTTTTTTATGTACATTTTTTAAATGGCTTATAAACACCTTCCATGCTGCAACTGTGTTTGTTTCAGCACACAATCTCAGATCAAGTCACTTGCTATGCAAGTACATCTCCATAAACTCAACACTGTAAATCTTAAGCCCACAATCCAAAGACTGCATTTCTATATCACAGTGTCACAGTATCAACCAGACAATCAGATGCTGTTATACACCACTGGTCACAATGCGCTTCTAATTCTGTCTTGGTTGCCCCTTCTTTTCCAGCTTGACCCAAATTGCTTAATCAAATCGTTTTCCCATCATCATAGAGGCCTTCTGAGTGGTCTTGCTTAATCTCTTAGATACCACTCAGCAACTGCATGGCTCCACCTGTTGTCCATGAACCTTATGACATGTCCAACTCAGTGGAACTTGCGATCACATTATTCACTCTGCTCCATTCTCGAATTATCTCATTTTGAATGTACTCTCTTAATTATATTCCTAGCATTGATCTTTCAATGGCCCTTTGCGTTGTGGCCAGCCGATGTTCTATCCTAGTCGCAATGACCCACATCTCACCTGCATATAAGAGCACAGGTAGGACAGTGCTACTGAAGAGTCTGGCATGTAAGGCATTGTCTAGCCTTTGTTTTGAGCTCATCCTTTTATTGAGTTAAATGCCTTCCACCCAACTCTTATTCTCTTTGAGATTTCAACATCCATATCTCAGCAAATATTCACTGTGTGCCCCAAGTAGATGTAATCCTTCACCTCTTCGATTTCTTGTAAGGTAGCAATATTATGACAGTCACATCTGGTTGAACCAATAGTATACCAGCCAAACACACCAAGTGTCAAAGGTTCATATCTTGCTACCAATAACACATTTAGAAAGTACAGCCCTATGCTGCAGCTGCAAGGGTCCTTAACTGTTTCATTAGGAAGCAGTCTTGGGTTAAAATTTTCACACAGCTTACAGAGGAGACAGTTACAAGAAATATTGTTACCCCACATATAGGTTATATATATAATGGAGCCCTAATGAGTTCACTCAGAGCAATAGGATGAATTACGTATCACTAATAGCCAAAACTGCAACCCAAAATTATGCTTCTTTGCCAGAGAGATAGAAAATCCTTCTGCTGTGAGTAGTTTTTAATCCTCTACAAAGTGCAAGTGTGACTTACATTAGAGTACTATTCAAACACCAAAGACAAAGGGATTAATGTTTCTAAATACAAACATTCTAGGCCAAATCCTAAACAGGGGAATAGCAGACTGACAGCATGACACAATAATCAGTAGGTAACCAACATGCTGTATCCTTCCTTTGTTTCATCTACTCCCACTACAACAGTTTCTGTTTATCTGAACTAGCAAACTAAACAGCAGCAGAACATAAGCCCTTATCATCCCAAATGTGTCTCAGATACCAGATTCAACACTATATACCTCAACTAATCCTTCTTCCATGGAACTGCAACCTTCTAGAACTCCCTTCTTGTCCATATTTATTTCTAAAAGCATCAACTTGCAGAACAGTCAACCTCATCAGTTTGGAGAACCTTTAGTGTATGGGGCACTGTCCCATCTCAAACAACATGATAAACTGGGGAAGCCTGTAAGTGATCATGTGACCTGTTAGATACAGCAATCAAATCCCCTCAAATCACACCTTACTATCTAAATAAAAAAAAGCTCCCATTTAAACAGTCATAGATACCCTATTCCTGAAAACAAAACGGTGTGGTCACATCTGGAAAGCCTTTGATCAAAAGTCTGCTAAAACAGGGCTGACCTATAATTAAACAACAACAAAATGATTAAGAGAAAAGATGCTTAATCCTATCTACAGTGATCCATTTGCACACCTTTGGACAGAAAAAAACTAAAAGGGTATATATTGTTTTTTAACCCTAGGTCACGCTTGTTGCATAAACCTATGATCAAAAGTGTTCAAGCCATTAAAATCAGTTATTTGATATAATGTACCCAAGATAACATTATTTTGAATGCATGTATCTCTTTGCTTTCACCTTTCAACATTTAGATTACTCTGTCAAACGTAATGCTTATTCATTCACACAGTTTCGAATTTATCATGCATTATCTCATAGCTTCATAATTTCAATGTTGTGGTTATTTTATTTTTCAGTGACATTGTAGGGTAGGTGTCAGAGACCAGATCTGGCTGGTTTGAACAAAATAAAACAGGTAGAATATTTGGACCATACACAGATGATTTAAATGCAAAAGTGTTATTACATTAGAGTGTAATTTGAAAGTGATTCAGCTAATATTTCAAGCAGGTTGACTAATTACACAGAGACTCATCTTTGGTTTGGGAGGTAATTGCTTTAATACTATTGCTGTTCAGTCCCTGGTTTAATAAGTACATCCTTGAAATTATTTCAAATATTTGGCTTGTCTCCATTGAAAAATATTTATGTATCTACTCTATTGGATTTTAGTCAATTTTGTATTTTATGACTTAGAAAAAACATTTTGAGTCAATGACCTTTTCAATCAGTAAAATTCTGTCCCTTATGAGATTAGATGTAATCAGTTTGACATTTATATTAACAACCATTCTTTAGCTTTTTAATTACTATAACACCTCCTCCTGAGTTTGGCCTTGTTGTGGTGAGGGGGTTTGTATGCTCTGTAGATCAGGGAGAATGTTACCATCTGGAGCATTGCTCCTGGTAGGGCCATTCTAGGTGGGCCAGTCTCCCAGGAAAGTTCCAGACTAATGGTGATCTACAGCATGTCGGCTCACCACCTAGATGGCAGCTCCACTATTCTAACTATTCTGCAGAGAGCCAACAACCTGCCCAAAAGAACCTTCAACCTATTACAACACCAACCAGAAGAAACTGGACAGCCCAACATCAGGCTGGGCCCCTGCATGCCCCCGACCAAAAAGAATGCAAAGGGTCTGGCAAAAGACCACTAGCTATGGGGGGGGGGACACTGGTGGACCTAGTCAGCTCTACTAATCTGGGATGACCCCAGCCCCATCAAGCAAGAGCGAGTGAGCGAATTACTATCACAAGGTGGTAAATTGGAGCTGGCAGAAACGTTAGCACGCCGGGCGAAATGCTTAGCGGTATTTCGTCTGCGTTACGTTGTGAGTTCAAATTCCGCCGAGGTCGACTTTGCCTTTCATCCTTTCGGGGTTGATAAATTAAGTACCAGTTACGCACTGGGGTCGATGTAATCGACTTAATACCTATGTTTGTCCCCTCTGTGTTTAACCCCTTGTGGGTAATAAAGAAATAGGTAAATTGGAGCATTGAACAGAAAACCTCATGGGATTTGTTCCAATATTTGGTGTTCTGCATTCAAGTCCTGTTGAAGTTGACTTTGCCTTCCATCCTTTCAGAGCTTGATAAATAAAGAACATCAGATTGGATCCTTTGTGGCTTTTGTCCTGGTTCTTTACATTCTGAGTTCTAGTCCCAGTGTGGTCCGTTGGGTGATAGATTTAACCCCTCCACCCAGTTTAACACCCCCAGCACCTTTACAAGCCTTTAGCAAAGTCGACTCCTGTTACAAGCATTCAAATCAGGTCTCCAGATTGAGGATACTCCACTACCTCTCTCCCTCTAGTTTTGGGGGTTTTATGAAGGGTCATATGGCTCGACCTTCCCTACTGACTAAAAGAATTTTTAAAATTTAGAAAACAAAGCATAATTTTTCAACCTCTTTTGTTGCTGTTGTGAAAACTTCAGCAACCACATATCACAGCCCCTTGTAGAGTTCAGTGGACAGCAATAGAAATAACCATCCATCACAGCAACAAGAGAATCTCTATGTAAGTTGCTTGACCTTACCAATGTAACAGCCAAATCTTCAAACTTCATCTTATCAGTCTAAAAATCAATACAGGACAATTTATTCCTGGATATAATATGCCGGAAAAGTAAATGGGATGGCCATGCCTGGATTATCAGTTGGATGCTATAGACCAACACAAAGTACCACATATAGATAGGATCTGGCTTTAGCAACAAGGTACTTATAATCATGATTTTTACACAGACTACACATATTTGAGGGATAAATATGATCAATTTAATGAACCCAATTACAGACTTGGTATTTATTCCATCAACCCTAAGAGAAAAACAATAAAATTGGCAAAGACAGGATCAAACTTAAAATAGGGAGAAATGAAACAATACTATAAAGTTGTTCTGTCAGCTCAACAACCTAATAAAGGTCAGGTCAGATGTGGGGGCTTGTGCTGTAGCAGCGCATTGCTGCATTCTTCATTTGTCAGTATATTCTCAGGTCACCCTGAGCAACCCACTGAGCAGGGTCCCAGTCAGTCCCCATCTCCACAAGATACGTCCTTATCTGCTGTGACCATGTGGCATGTGGTTGACCAACATGAGCCATCTTAAGAAGTGCTCTCTTTTAACTGAATGAGGAAATGACACCACTCAGTCTTAAAGTCTTTTGGGCCAAGACAAAAGTCAAGTCTTTCATTAGCTTCTTGGAGGACTCTACTTTGTCTGTCTCTGTTCTGGGGGAGAATGTCAGAGTTGTTGTCAGAGTTCTCAAGCAGCAAAATTCAGTCACATAAGCTGTGAGTCTGAAGTCCTAAAAAAGACCGAGATGGACTGGTGCAATTGTGAACTCATTGAACAAGGATGTTTGGCACTGCTGATATCTGAACAGGAGGACAAAGGTTCAGGTCTTTAGGTCTCTAGTCCTGCCTTGCTCTACAGTTGTGAGATTTCGACATTGTTCAGGACCTTTAGGAACCACCCAAACTCCTTTAGTACAAGTGACCTAATGAAGAAAATAACAATAATTATAGTTTTTTTAAAATAGATACAAGGCCTCAAATTTGGGGATAGGAGAATAAATAAATACATTAATCCTGGTACTTAACTGGTACTTTATTTTATAGACTCCAAAAGGATGAAAGGCAAATTTGACCTAGTGGTATTTGAACTTGGACTATAAAACACCATAACTACATACTATAAGGTATTTTATTTGATATTCTAACAAAGCTAACACATTACCACCCTATAATAGCTGTTTCCAACATACACAGAGAACCTGGGAGACCTAAATTTGGTGGATTAATCGATTAAATCTACTCCAGTACTTGACAGATATTATATTTCATCAGCACAGAAAGGATGAAGGTTGACCCTGGCAGGATTTGAACTCAGAATGTAGGCTCAAAAACAATACTGCCAGGCCATTTTGTCTGACATTCTCGTGATTTCGCTAATCCATCACAGTATTAAGAAGGATGAAATTTACATAAAATTACTGAAAACAAATAATCTAATTATAATTTAAGAATTAGTTTGCAAGCTGAAAATGATAGAAGGAAATAGTGCAGTAGAGTGTATTGTGAAAGAACAGAGACAAGATGAGTCAGAAAATTGCACCTCCAGTTACAAAGAGCAAGAGTTCCAAAAAGGAAGGTTTAATAGTTCACATTACCTTATATAAGCTTCCCCTATATATAAATATATATTTTGAATGTTTTAATAGTTTTCTAAATATTGCCATGTAAAATAGAATAAAGTGACAACTATAAACAAGACATTACAGTTTTTTAAATGCACACAGACAAGGCAGAATTTTAAATCAAGCTCAGATGAATAACCAACATTTTTCATAAGAATAAATAATTAAACAAAAAACAGAACAAACAGAACTGTATCAATTTTTTACTAATGACTCATTGAAAACAGAGCAAGGAAGGGTGGTTGGAGTTGTTAAAATACTTCTTTCGTTTGTTTGCTTATGTTTTGTTTTGTTTTTTGGGAGTTTTTTTTTTTTGCATTTTCTTTTCCTGGTATTTTTGGTTTTCTGACCAAAAATAAAAATAGCTTTTTATGAAAAAGATATTTCAAGCATTTTCATTAAAATGATTTTGATGACAAAAGAAATACTGAAATCACTGACTGTAAATTGAACTGGTTAAAATTTCTTAATATTCCTTTCAGAAGAAGACCTAATTTAATAAGTTACAATTCAATTATCCAAAAGTTATATATATATATACATATGTATGTACACACACAGACACACATTATAGATATTGTATTCATCATCATCATTTAATGTTTGTTTTCCGTGCTGTCATGGGTTGGACGTTTTGACAGAAGTCAACCAGTCAGAGAGCTGCCCAGGTTCCAATTGTCTGTTGTGGCATGGTTTCTAAGACTGGATGCCCTTCCTAATGTCAACTACATTACGAAGTGCATTGGTTGCTTTTTAAATGGTGCTTTTTATGTGGAACTGGCATTGGTTTCCTTTTTATGTGACACCAGCACTGATGCTTTTTACAAATTCTTCTGGACAGGTAACAGCAATGAGGTGAGCAGAATAGGCACATTGTTAGCAGAGAAGTGGATAAAGTAACTGAGATAGAGAGTGTAGTAGAATAATGAAGCCTTAGACAACATGACTATCACATCTACATACACACCACACTTAGGAGTGGCAGATGAACAGAAGGACCAGTTTTATGAGATCCTCCTACTTACCAGAAAGCAAGACAGACTGTTTTGAATGAAAAATCTTTTCTTGGTGAAGAACTACACCTAACATACACTAATAATTAGTGACTTTAAAGAGCTAAACTGATCAAGAAATCCAAGACAATCTGAAGAAAAATGTATGGAAATTGAAAGAGCCCTCAACCAATCTTCCTCATGCATTCCACTTTTGGTATACTTGGATACTTTTCTTAATACCAATTTCTTTACTACCCACAGAGAGGACAAACAAGGACAGACACAGGGATTAAGTCGATTATATCGACCCCAGTGCGTAACTGGTACTTATTTAATCGACCCCGAAAGGATGAAAGGCAAAGTCGACCTCGACGGAATTTGAACTCAGAACGTAACAGCAGACGAAATACCGCTAAGCATTTCGCCCGACGTGCTAACGATTCTGCCAGCTCGCCACCTTTTCCTAATACCGGCCACTTAACAGATTTACTCTTAAGTAGCACCAACACTAGAGAAGTTGTAATGTCCTTGGCAAGAATAAAGAGATATTTCTACCCTATGTTCTATCCATCGTATCAAATAGTGGGATCAGACTTAGGAATCGTTGACTAAAAAACATGTTTGAACCTTTTATGTGCATATATGTATATTAATACACACACATACACACACACCAATTTATTTGATGAGCTCAGAATACACTTTTTTTTTCTTTTACTTGTTTCAGTCATTTGACTGCAGCCATGCTGGAGCACCGCCTTTAGTCGAGCAAATCGACCCCAGGACTTATTATTTGTAAGCCTAGTACTTATTCTATCGGTCTCTCTTGCCGAACCGCTAAGTTACGAAGTTGTCGAACCCGCATACGTCATCTAACAACAGGATATACACTTACTCTTTTACTCATTTCAGTCATTTGACTACGGCCATGCTGGAGCACCGCCTTTAATCGAGCAACTCGACCCCGGGACTTATTCTTTTGTAAGCCCAGTACTTATTCTATCGGTCTCTTTTGCCGAACCGCTAAGTAACGGGGACATAAACACACCAGCATCGGTTGTCAAGCAATGCTAGGGGGACAAACACAGATACACAAACACACACACGCATATATATATATATACGACAGGCTTCTTTCAGTTTCCGTCTACCAAATCCACTCACAAGGCTTTGGTCGGCCCGAGGCTATAGTAGACGACACTTGCCCAAGGTGCCATGCAGTGGGACTGAACCTGGAACCATGTGGTTGGTAAGCAAGCTACTTACCACACAGCCACTCCTGCGCCTGTATATTCTTAAAACAAAGCATGGGTACTGAGTATGAAAATAGTGTGTACAGCTCTAAATATGTTGCTGCATTAACTAACATGCTACATGAACCCAATGTGGGCCCAGTTTCAAACAATGTATGTCCATGTAAAACCGTTTTTCAATCCTATGCCAAACATGTGACCTTAGCTAAATGTTATTGACAGCTTTTGTTGTAATTGTTTACCCCCAGGTCACTAAAGAACTAATCGATCTATAAATCAAATAATTTCCTGCAACGACAATCCTGTCTTTATTTCAGATTTACTGTATTTACTTTAAGACAGTAGTGCATACTTTGAGGGAGGTTTAGCTGCTATTTTGGACAGCTATGTAGACCAGGTATATTAACATGCTTGAATACCTTAGTGGATAAGGAGGTTATTACCCTCAGTTTAAAAAAAATAATGGGTCATGTTTGAATCTTGTCTGGGACTATAATAAATAATCAGAAGTAAGAAACCTGAGGACAATAGGAAATGAAAACAAAACAGTGTAGATAAAAATATTGTAAATATACACAGCAGAGATGAGATTAATAGTCTGGGAAAACTATTATAATCTTATTAACATGAACTCATCGCAGACATTTAATCAATTATTTCCTTTCTGTAGACACTGTACTTTAATGATGAGGCAGACATTCCAGTAAGATAACTAGCCATAGACTGATGATAATCTTTTCACATATGAGCTCTCTCTCTCTCTCTTTCTCACTCTCTCTCTCTCTCACACACACACACACACACACATTTTTGTAGCTGTCACCACCAGAAACTCTCCTCTTACTCTCAGGTGTTAAACTTCAAGACTGAAGGAGGAGTACCAAACAAGTAACAGTGGCTGATTTAAGAGGACCTAACCTCACAAAGGAAACGATGATGAACCTCAATGAGTTGTGAGATGCTGTGTTAGGGAAGACCCATTACTAACAACTATGTGTGTGTGTTTGTGTGTGTATGTTAAATGATAATGATATAAATTTGTGATTGGCTGTGTGTGGATGAGTATGTGCACAATCCATGAGGAACTGCATGATTGTTGATATTAGAAAAGGAAAGGGAAAAAGAGAGAGAGAGAGAGAGAGAGTAGTGAGACTGAAAAGAGAAAGAGTGAGAAGTGAGAGGGAAATCAAAGGAACTTTTCTGAACTTGCTGACCGACAATGGTGTTGGCCAGGTAGAGATCAGCCAGCTGACCACAAACAACATGGTGTTTTGTGATAGGTACATATATATTCACAAGTGTATGCATACACACATTTCATTGACACAAATGTATACATACACTTACATATATACACATGCACATACAAGCCCATACACAAACCTATAATTTATATTTATATCATCATCATCATATATGTATGTATATATATATATATATATTATATATATATGCAGGCAAACCTCCCCATCACATTACAGAAACTTCTCGTGACAGGATCTTGTGCCTACACAAATTGTAAAGTATGAACACTGATACATACCTATTTCTTTGCTACCCACAAGGGGCTAAACACAGAGAGGACAAACAAGGACAGACAAACGGATTAAGTCGATCATATCGACCCCAGTGCGTAACTAGTACTTAATTTATCGACCCCGAAAGGATGAAAGGCAAAGTCGACCTCGGCAGAATTTGAACTCAGGACGTAACGACAGACGAAATACCACTAAGCATTTCGCCCGGCGTGCTAACGTTTCTACCAGACACTGATACATACCTATCATAGCTAGGACCCACATCCCAATCAATGACTGGCCCTTCTCTTCAAGGCCAGAAGATATTTCAGCTGCCAACAATTCTTACAAGAATATATGTGGGTATCTTTTTCGTTTTACTGTCTGCCTACATAGACAAGAAGACATAATAAGTAAAAGACACCAGCACTAATTGAAACTCAAACTGACATCTCCTGGAAATATCTTCAAAGACTTCTTTCTTTCTTTCTTTCTAGTAATTGTTGTTAGTTTTTAAATAGAGTTTTCTCCTGTTAGGATATGAATATATTGTCAGTGAGCAATGTCAACTGTCTTAACTAACAATTAAACCTCAAATTAACTATGATAATATTGAATTCTTCTTAGATAAGTATGAAGTAATGGGAAACAGTAAGCAGTGACTTATGTGGAGGGTGTGGGTGATGTAAGCGGTAATCAACTGGTAATTAAAAAACATATTACAGCTTTGTGTCACTGACAATGTACCACTTCACCACAACGCCTGCCGCTGTAATTACTATCACTCTTCATAAACTAGTGAGGAAGCTTCTAAATGGTCATTCAACTTGCTAAAAACAGCAGCCAGATCTCCTTCATATTATATCACACCATCTTTAAGAATAAAAATGGAAGGTTGCATTGGATAATGTGATCTTAGATGCACTAAACCTGGATTTTAAAAATAGGATGGCCACCTGGAAAACATTTAATCATAAATTTGCTTGATCAGAGCTGACTTTGAACTCAGCAACAGCTTTTGCCATTGGCACAAAGCCCAAATAAAATTATGCCTGTTACATTCACACAGGACTGCAATTTCATAAAAAAGTGACACCAGTTAATAGCTGGTACTCATCCCTGGAAGGATAAAAGGAAAATTTAACATAGCAATAATTTCATTTAACTCAAAAAAGTAAATTTATATCATCATCATCATATATGTATATATATATATATATATATATATATATATATATATATATATATATATGCAGGCAAACCTCCCCATCAAATTATAGAAACTTCTCGTGACAGGATCTTGTGCCTACACAAATTGTAAAGTACGAACACTAATTTCAGGATACAGTCTATAATTTTCCCATTACAGAAACTTGGATAAATTTAACAAATTTAAAACCTACACTTTCTTCTTAACCAAGAAGCAACTTCTCAGTGCTTCAGCTAAGATTAAAATATAGTTAACAATTTGAAGATCTATAATCATGAAACATTCATCATCATCATCATCATCATCGTTTAGCGTCCGTTTTCCATGCTAGCATGGGTTGGACGGGTCAACTGGGGTCTGTGAAGCTGGAAGGCTTCGTCAGGCCCAGTCAGATCTGGCAGTGTTTCTACGGCTGGATGCCCTTCCTAACGCCAACCACTCCGCAAGTGTAGTGGGTGTTTTTTACGTGCCACCTGCACAGGTGCCAGACAGAGCTGGCAGACAGCCACGAACGGATGGTGCTTTTACGTGTCACCGGCACGGGGCCAGGCGATGCTGGCAACGGACACGAACGGATGGTGCTTTTACGTGCCACCATTCATATATATATATATGTGTGTGTGTGTATACATACATTGTGTGTATATTTTGTATATTCTCTTGTGTGCATGTGTATAAATATATATATTCTTTTACTTGTTTCAGTCATTTGACTGTGGCCATGCTGGAGTACCACCTTTAGTCAAACAAATTGACCCCAGGACTTATTCTTTGTAAGCCTAGTACTTATTCTATCAGTCTCTTTCATTGAACCACTAAGTTATGGAGACGTAAACACACCAACATTGCTTGTCAAGCAACAGTCACACAAATATGTACATATACATATGATAGGCTTCTTTCAGTTTCCAACTACCAAATCCACAACTACAAGGCCTGATTCTCAAACAGAAGACACTTTCCCAAGGTGCCACAAAGTGAGGTTGAACCTGGAACTTTATAGTTGGGAAGCAAACTTCTTACCACACAACATATATATATATGTATATATATGTATATATATATATATATATATATATATACACACTCTTTTTACTCTTTTACTTGTTTCAGTCATTTGACTGCAGCCATGCTGGAGCACCACCTTTAGTCGAGGAAATCTACCACCAGGACTTATTCTTTGTAAGCTTAGTACTTATTCTATCGGTCTCTTTTGCTGAACCGCTAAGTTACGGCAACGTAAACACACCAGCATCGGTTGTCAAGCGATGTTGGGGGGACAAACACAGACACACAAACGCAGACACATATATATACATATATACGACAGGCTTCTTTCAGTTTCCGTCTACCAAATCCACTCACAAGGCTTTGGTCGGCCCGAGGCTATAGTAGAAGACACTTGCCCAAGGTGTCACGCAGTGGGACTGAACCCAGAACCATGTGGTTGGTAAGCAAGCTACTTACCACACAGCCACTCCTATATATAAAAGTGAGTTTGGAAGGCTATATCATCTAGGCGGAGATCATGTTAGCTCTCTGTTGGGTTCTAGATGTCGGCTAACCACAACGGTCAGTATCTACAATTAGTTGTTAGTCACTCAGTGAATTCTTTAATTGGGTAATTCCATGTGTCCTACTCTGTAACGTTTCCCAGGCATATATATATATATATATATATATAGACCAGACCATTAGATGCTGTTATACGCCACTGGTCACAATGTGCTTCCAATTCTGTCTTAAGTGCTATTCTTTTCCATCTTGACCTAAATTGCTTAACTAAATTGTCTTCCCATCATCAAGAAGGCCTTCTAAGTGGCTCTTTCTGATCTCTTTGATACCACTTGAGACTAACCAACAACAATTAACAAGAACAACATAACCACCACTATCACCAACACCAAAACAACAACCATCTATCCATCAACTTTTGAATACACAACTGGCAACAACAAACAATAACAGTACCAACATGAGAGCAATGCTTTTTTGCTACATATGTCATATGACAACACAGCACTGTGCACGAGAGACAGACAGACAGAGTGGAGTTTTTGAGGCTTAACTTATAGTTGTAAGGAATTAAATACCCTGAGTCTGGTAAACATTCAACTTACTGTAAATAACAGAGCACTTCTTCCCACCTCACTCCTTCACATTTTCTATATTCTCATTTCAATTCTTGAAACACTGCCAGATCAGACTGGAGCCTGGTGCAGCCTTCTGGCTTCCCAGATCCCCGGTCGAACCGTCCAACCCATGCCAGCATGGAGAACGGACGTTAAACGATGATGATGATGATGACATCCATAGGAATGGCCTGGCTCTCCATCAGTAACAATCTAAATTGTTTATGCATATAGTACTATTACTGCTCTAAAGTTCTAAATGGCACACAGCTGTAAGACCAAACATTTTGTGGCAACTTTTGAGGACTTTAATTATCAGACCTGATTGAGCAGACCTACATTAATCAAAGACAGTCTAGCTACAACCACCTCATCTTTTTGGAGGTATGTAGAACTATATCATCTCGTGTAACCTTTATTCAAAACAGCAAGCTGTGATTTCAGGGATATTTAATCACTATATTTAGTAGGTTAGGCAACCATGTAGAAACTCCTTCATAGGTCAATAGTAATCCATGACAATAAGACAGTCATGGCATTGAAAAGAGATACAAAGTGAAGTGAAATGATGGTCTGACTTACTATAGAAAATATCTTAAGTTAACAATAGTTACATCTAGAAAGGAGAATGAGATCACCAAAGTACATTTCAGCTGACTGAATAAGATCTTAAGTGAGATAAAAAAGAAAAAAAGATATGAAATCTGTATTGATGAGAAAAGGTCTCTACTGTTTATGGCAGATATTTCAACTATCTTTATTGTTACACGAGATTCAATGACTTCAGTAATTTCAATATCTCCATTTAACAATTTCCTGCTGGCAATTCCATTTAGAGAGAAAGACAGACAAAGAAAGAATGATGAGAGAGAGGGAGAGAGAAGTGACAGAAAGAAACAGACAGAGGAAGAGAAAAAAGAAAGAAAAAATAAAATACACTTAAACTGAAAGACAGAGAGAGAGAGAAAAAGAGAGAGAGAGAGAGGGGGAAGAATAAATAAGAAACAAAGACATAAAGAGTGAAGCTGAGAAAAAGAAAAACAGAACGAGAGAGAGAGAGGGGGGGGAAGGAGAGAGAGAAAGAAAAAGTGTGTGTGTGTGAGAGAGAGAGAGATAACGCAATGACTTCTGGCCATTAAATAAAATTTACATCATTCAAAATGCTTATTTTTATGGATCCCATTTACAGCTTCACTTTTTTGTCTGCTTTAAAAATGTTATTATTGTGTATGTATATAAACATATCAGCAGATACAAACACATACGTTACACATTTACATACAGAGACACTGATGTACATACACCCCAAGTACATGGTCATACATATGTGCATGAATGATAAAAGTGATAGATTACAAGTGCACGCATCTACATATTATCCAACACATGCCCATACACACACACACACACACACACACGTGCATTGATAAAAAAAACTGACAAATAAATGCACATATTAAATACACAGGTATCACAGTTAAATAATGAAGAGACTATGATAAAGATTAGGGGTGACTTCTGTTAAACTGTGTAGAATAATAAAAATAATAAAAGGATTGGTTAATTTACAATGACAAGAGTTAGCTGCAGATAAAAATTCAAAAGCCAACTTTTGGCATAACAGAACAAAAATTTAAAATAAAAGTACTACTGAATCTATAGATTTGTGTGCTAATAAATTTAATCATTAGCCTGCATCATGCATCATTTAAATAATGCTTCACTGTAATTAAATGTTTAAATGAGCTAAGATTATCATTTTCCAGACTATTAAACTCATCTTTACAGTGACGTATTTACAATATTTATTGTCTACACTTATGTTTCAAGCTGTTCGTGAAGAAACTTATTTCTAGATATATGAACATGGTCATAGGCCTTTATTTCTAAGCTAAGCCACTGCTAAAATAACTGACATTAGTTTAGAAACAAAGGTTCCTGATTTGAATTCAATCTGGCAACAATGTACAAACCAAGAAACACTACATTTAACGACAAAGTTTCAACTTATTGAGATGTCATGTACATATAATTATCCTTATTTTGAGCTTCCTTAGATTTGCCCAATTCAATCACACCACACATTACAATCTTGCATAGCATTTGGGAGATCAGCAGAGAAATATCCTGTCTGCACAGTGCTAGTAGATGAAGGTTTTTGCTAGGCAACTGGCCCGTGCGTAGATCCATGTCAAGGTGTTCACAAAACCATATCACTTGTAAGTTTTAGCTTATCTTTCCAATTATGTCCAGCAAAATCTCGTGTGTCTTTCTCCAATGACATCTGTGCTTGCAAGAAGACTGTCATACTGCTCCTGTAGGTTTCTTTTCATCAAATACTTTTTCTATGAAATATTCAGAATTGCCTCTAACATGCAGATGTAAAAACCATCGAACCTTGTGTTCCAAATATTTGGTAACTGGAACTATACAATAGCTCTGAATTGCACAGTGGCATGGAGGAAGCTTCTCATATGATCAGCTGATAAGAATGACTTCCAGATGATACAAAAGCCATAAAAAAAAAAACAATGACCCTGAGGGCATCAAGAACAGTCAATGGTTTCAAGAGATAAATTTTGCATACTTTTCTTTCGATGTGATGCTACTTCTTAAATATATGAAGGAGTATACAGATTTTAGAGGGTTTTGTTTAATTGTGCATACTGAGCACTCCTGATTGTGTGAGACATATTGCTAAGGAGGTCAGGGTTTCAAATCTACAGGCAGCCTTATTGTTTACAGACATTTACTTTCAACTTTGTCAACTGAGGCAAATTCTTCTTACAGCACAACTCCAGAAAGTTGTAGCAATAGTAATGTGCACTACAAGAACACAGGAGTTAAAGTACAATCATCTAACAGAAACACTGTCCTATTTATCATCTGCTAAGATTACATCAATAACAGATGCAGATTGTGAAGAGAGCAACATCATCAGCAAAGACATCTCAGAAGCTTATACTCTTCTATATGACTTAGGAAATGCAGCAGAAGATATCGGTCTTGATGTCAATGCATCAAAGACTGAATAAATATTAAAGATAGATTCTAAAGTTATGATTAATAGTCCAGAAAATTACAATTGTAAGGCTTTACTAGTTTTCTGCCTGTAACAACCAATTATATACTATAAGACAATGAGAATATAAGTGATCCAAAACGTTTGGTAAAAAAAAAAAAGAGAGAGATCATGAATAAAAATAATGTCAGCAGAAGATAATTTTACAGAAATAAATAAAACAGTTGAAATAGTAATAATGCTCTTCTCTGTTTTAAATTTCTTCAGGTCTCTAAAAGCCCATGTAAAAAAACACAGTTAAAACCATAAGGCCCATAACAGTATTTGATATAAGTTATCCATAAGGTAGGGAGCTGGCAGAATCGTTAGCACACTGAGTAAAATACCTAGCAGTATGTTGTTCATCTTTACAATTTCTTGATTCCAAATTCCATCAAGGTCGACTTTGCCCTTCATCCTTTCATGATCAATAAAATAAATACCAGTTGGATACCAGGATCAATGTAATAGATCTACCCGTCCCCCAAAATTGCTGGCCTTGTACCAAAATTTGAAACCAAGATAAGTTATATACCTGTGAATTTATTGAAATTAAAGATTTGTAACTTTTCTCAGTAAAGATAAACCCTACTAGTTCTTATACACTTGCAAGTCATCCTTGGTACTAAAAAGCCTTGCCCCTTCACTCTCGCCCCCACTACTTTACATGATTGATTGACCTACTACAAATAGCAGCTAAATTTCTAAAGTACATTTTTAAAAAAATAGACAATATTTTATAATAATGTAGTTCAGGGTAAATAATGCTTGGGAAAAAAAAAAGAAAAGAAAAGACAGGTAGCTTTGAGACTAACGAACAACAACTAAGTCAAAGCAAAACGAAGTTGGTTTAAATGTTTTTAATAGATATTCTGACATATTCTTGTGAAAAAAAAATGGGAATATTAGAGAGAATGCTTTCTGACACCTGTGTCATGTATTTACCTTGCATATACTCTTTACTCTTTTTACTTGTTTCAGTCACGTGACTGTGGCCATGCTGGAGCACCGCCTTTAGTCGAGCAAATCGACCCCAGGATTTATTCCTTGTAAGCCTAGTACTTATTCTATCAGTCTCTTTTGCCGAACCGCTAAGTTACGGGGACGTAAACACACCAGCATCGGTTGTCAAGCGATGTTGGGGGGACAAACACAGACACACAAACACACACACGCATATATATATATACATATATACGACGGGCTTCTTTCAGTTTCCGTCTACCAAATCCACTCACAAGGCTTCGGTCGGCCCGAGGCTATAGCAGAAGACACTTGCCCAAGGTGCCACGTAGTGGGACTGAACCCGGAACCATGTGGTTCGTAAGCAAGCTACTTACCACACAGCCACTCATACGCCCATGTGATGCAGCTTGAAGATATTATGCTTCTTTTCTTGAAATACTGGTGAAAATTCCTCAGATTTGTGCTACAAAAATAGTCTCCAATTGGTGCCCTACGGAAATTCTTCAACCAAACGGAAGTGCCAGATGATGATAAATGCGCATACATTTTGTGTTTGTATATCTGTGTTTGTATATCTGTGTGTGTGTGTGTGTGTGTGTGTGCGTGTGTGTATGTGTGTGTGTGTGTGTGTTGTATTTGTGATTGTGTAGGTGTGAAGGAATCAATATGTATAACTATTTAAAAATTATATTAACCATATTAAAGTTTCTTATTACATTCATTACTAGCAGTATCGCCCGGCGTTGCTCAGGTTTGTAAGGGAAATAACTATATAAGCATTTTTAGAGAGTTATAGCCAAAAATTAGCAAAAAAATGCATTAAAAATGGGGAAAAAATGATGGTAAATTTTTTTTAAATCGTTGACTCATCGTAGACATTTTTAGAGAGTTACTTCCCTTATATAATAGCGAAAAAATGCATTAAAATGGAAAAAAATGATGGTAAATTTTTTTTTAAATCGTAGACTCATCGTAGACGCGCGCTAATACCCAGAAGGGCTCGATATGAATCACCCGGTTTTGGTTAAACTGCACCGCAAAATGTGGGAGTAGTTAGGAATCTAAATCGTAGGAGACAGACACACAACCTTACTTTTCGATATAAAGATTTTTATTCTTTTATTTGACAAGTTTATAATTGGTTTACGAGGGATTTCTTTCCCATAATAAAATACTAATTAATGAAAATAATAATAATAAGGTAACAATAATAATAATAATAATAACAATAATAATTATAATAATAATAATAATAATAATATAATAATAATAATAACAATAATAATTATTATAATAATAATTATTATAATAATAATAATAATAATAATAACAATAATAATAATAATAATAACAATAATAATTATTATAATAATAATTATTATAATAATAATAATAATAATAATAAAACCCACATTATTTTGGTAGTTGATGTAGCTGACATACTTATGCAAACTCACAGAATACATTTCAACCTTTACTATCAACAGTTTGCACACATTCCAGATATGGACGGACGGAAGTACAAAAGTATATATTGATTGATTGATTGATTGATCAGCTTTGCAACATGAACCTGCTTCAATATATTTCAGCGGCTTAAGGGTTACAGAAAAAGAAAGAAAAAAAAGGAAAGGAAAAAAAAAAAAAGCTCATAATTATGTATCCATAAGATGGATAGACATGACAAAGCATATTGATCCATGGCCTTGAGTCCTTAATGAGGATGTGTGGGGGTGAGTGGGGCTTGGGGATTGGCTGAAGCACGGGGATATGTGTGTTTCTATTAGAAACTACTTGATTGATTTGCTTTCCTTACTTGAGTCCATCGAAAGGGGTAACCAATCAATTGATTGTATTATTGCACAGAAAGCCATTTCCGGCTTATGGAGAGTTTGTATGAATTATTTGGAATGGAAAACAGAAAACACAGATTGCTAAGCCATATCCTATGAAAAGTGCAATAATCCTATTTGTTTGCTCATGAGGTGATGAACTTCAACAAGATAAACATCTTCACATTGAAGAGTGAATGTGTATGTGTGTGTGTGTGTGTGCATGTGTGATGTATGAATGCATATATGCACACAAGCACAAGGCATAGTGCTTTTCTTAGGCTAGGTGAAAAATTTCTTGCATAATGGGAGGCAGTGAAGTTCATACCTTTTCCATTTCAGGTCAATAATATAGCACACCGGGCGAAATGCGTAGCTGTATTTCGTCTGCCTTTACGTTCTGAGTTCAAATTCCGCCGAGGTCAACTTTGCCTTTCATCCTTTCGGGGGTCGATAAATTAAGTACCAGTTACGCACTGGGGTCGATGTAATCGACTTAACCCATTTGTCTGTCCTTGTTTGTTCTCTCTGTGTTTAGCCCCTTGTGAGTAATAAAGAAACAAATAATGTAGTCTCACTACATGACTGCTACCAATTACATCAACCACAAAGGAGCCACTGTATGATTGCTCACCTTGGTAGAAATAGCAGTGAAATTACCTCAATTCACTCTCTACTGTCTTCAGAGCTGGAAATTCACTCTCTACATTATATATAATGTAGTTCTAGCTATACAAAAAAGGCCTTTGATCATAGGCTTACTTAATGAGAGTTGACAAAAATCTAAAAATCAACAAGCTGTCAATCAAAATTAATTAGGTAAGGAAATATATTTGATGATCTAAGTCCTGCAGGGCAGATATGTTTGAGTCATGTACAATATAAAAGTTTGAATGGTAAGTTGGATAAGGTTATCAGTTCATGAATAATTAGTTCATGTCTACCACAGTCATTTTGTTATATCTTTGAGAGAGGAAACTTCAACTGGCCAGAGATAGCAAACAAATCTTCCTCAAATCATTACATACTACTTTAAGAAAGGAATATATTAAACAAAATAGTCTGAGAAATACAAAAAAAAATGATCTGCTTGATCAGAATTATCTTAAGACTAAACAACAATTCCACTCACCTCAGTTTACCCAGCTGGATTATAATTACCCGGCTTACTTTGGGAAAGTTATTGCCAACAGACTTTAGCACCCTGTCCATAAACATATTTGTTTCTCATTCTCTTAAAATTACAGAAACTAGGTGATAAGCACCTTTATAGTCTGTCAAACATAATTAAGTTGACAGGATTAATTGATACTTATTTTTCCTTGTCCTAGAGACCATTTGTTACCCCAAGATTTATTTTAATCAGAGAGGATGACCCACCCCAAACCCCACCACCACCTGAGAAAGTACTAGAAATAAATGAACGCATGAAAGAATCTCTACATCCTTATTCAGCATGCTAGAAACAAAAGACAAATTTCCCTCAAATCAAATCCTACTGTCTTAATCAAGAACAGGTGCACATTAGATAATGTCATCTTTGATAACCCTAAAAAGACGGGATGGTCATGGCTGGAATATTTTTGAACATTGGAATACTGACCCAGAGCAGAAGAACAATACCAACAATTGAGTATAAACACTACTATGTCTTATATACATGTTAAAATATTATGTATTATATGTGACAGTGTCAAGGGTAGTTTTCTATGTAAATGGAGGAGTCTTTAGGAAGTATCATTATTACAACTGCATGAAGAAAAGTAAAAAAAGAAATTATCATATCCAGTCTTAATTGCCTATGTTCCTATGAAAACAAGGATTATATGAAGAATAGAGATTAAGAGGCAGTGTGTAGGTGTCTACATTAATGTAATTTGTCTCTGACTATGTACAGTTTAAGTGACAAGTGTGCAACCTTACAATGATTATTCTGATGGAAATGCGTAGTCATTGGAGATGTTAGCAACAAGAAGAGATTTTTTCCCTCAGCAAATGTGAAGATAAGAGATCGTTCAAGTTTGAGATTCTTTGATAACAATCAGTAAGGATTCAGAACAATATAAAAGACTTCACTGTGTTAATGGTATTGCAAAATATTGGCTAGATTATCTATACTACTTATGTTCTTTTACTCCTTTTAGTCATTGTATTGTGGCCATGCTGGGGTACAACCTTCAAGAACTTTAGCTGATTTTCCTACTATTTATTCTGGTGATCTCATAAGAGTGAAAAGCAAAAGCGACTAGAGTGTTAAAGACAGAAGTAATTATTACAAGGTATTTTTGTTTGACACACTGAGTCTTCTATGGCTCATTAATAGATACAGACACGAACTTCCAACAGGCTTCACCACAATTTCCATTTACCAAATTTCAGTGACACCACAGCTGTGTTGCTCCAAGACTCTGGTAGAAGATTCTTGGCCAAGGTGCTCTGCAGAGGACTAAACCCAGAATCCTGAGAATATGAAACAAACATCTTAACCACATGATACCATCATATTGTAACCTGCCAGGATACAACATGGTAATCGATATCTTGTTCCACTCCACAGTTAAGTGGGGAGCATTATGAAGATTATCAAGGAGGAAGCCTTGCTCTAACAGTACACATTAAGTGGTTAGTATTAGGAAGGGTATCCAGCAGTAGAAACCATGCCAAAGCAGACGATGGAACCTGGTGCAGTACTCTGGCTCACCAGCTTTGGTCAAACTGTCCAACACATACCAGTAGGGAAAAAGGGACATTTAGTGATGATGATTATGATGATGATGTAACATTTTACAAAAAGATATCTCATTTATATACGTTATTATTAGTGGTGTCACTGAAGACTGGGTTTTTGGATAAGCTTGAGCTATATTCCTAGCAATGAATAATTATCTGTTCATTTGCTTTGAGATCTTTCTTTAGCTGCAGACAGGCCTTATTAGAAAAAAACACAAAGGTGTTTTTTGTGTGAGTGTGTTTATTTTTCTAACAAAATATGAAAATATGTATTAGCTGCCTTAACCTGCAATCATATTGATGTTAGAGATAAACATTTAGATAGTCATTCATAGTGTTTTTTTGTTTTTTTTTTAGGCCCGGTGCTTGGACTGTCGGTCTCTTTTGCCGAACCGCTAGGTTGCGGGGGTGTGAACGCGCCAGCATCGGTTGTTAGGCGATGTTGGGGGCGCAAGTACAGACGCACACACACACACACACACACATATATATATACATATTGGCCGTTGCCAGCCTCACCTGGCCCCCGTGCCAGTGGCACGTAAAAAGCACCATCCGTCCGTGGCCGTTTGCCAGCTCCGTCTGGCTCCTGTGCAGGTGGCACGTAAAAAGCACCCACTACACTCACGGAGTGGTTGGCGTTAGGAAGGGCATCCAGCCGTAGAAACACTGCCAGATCAGACTGGGCCTGATGCAGCCTTTTGGCTTCACAGACCCCAGTTGAACCGTCCAACCCATGCTAGCATGGAAAGTGGACGCTAAATGATGATGATGATGATGATTCAAATCTACCTCAAACATTTCATGAAATTAGAGAGAGGGGAGTTTTTAAAATTCTAAATCTTAGGGGGAAACATGTGTCTGATGAAGAAACAATAGCTATAACCTGAAAACTTGATCAAATGTTATATACCAGATCAGCCAGAACCTGATGGAACTACTCAGCAACAGCCAACAATAAATCAAAATCTATTCAATTAAAAGTCAGTTCAGTTTAAATCTTGAAAGCAAAAGGGAATAAATACAGAGTACTTTTATTTGCACAAATACACACATTCATTCATACAATTAAACCTACATATACATATATAAACACACATATATACGTATATATACATGCATATATACGTATATATATACACATATATACGTATATATACATGCATATATACGTATATATACACACATATATACATATATATATAAACATATATACATATATGTATAAACGTATATACAAATATATATATATATAAACGTATATACATATATGTATAAACGTATATACAAATATATATATATATAAACGTATATACATATATATATATATATAAACGTATATACATATATATAAACGTATATACACATATACATACACATACATATATACGTATATATACATGCATATATACGTATATATACACGCATATATACGTATATATATACATATATATATACACGCATATATACGTATATATACACGCATATATAAGTATATACACGCATATATACGTATATATACACACATATATACGTATATATACACACATATATACGTATATATACACACATATATACGTATATATATACACATATACATACACATATATATACACACACATATATACATATATATACACACATATATACATATATATACATACACACTCACACACACACATATCTGTACATACAAAGCTATCATTCAGTCAATGTATTTCTAAGATATTTAATCATATTTGTCATGCTAAATTTTAAAGCATTTCACAAACAAACAATAAAAACTATTAAATCAATTTAAATCAGCTTAATCTAATCCAGCTGACAAATTCAGAACAGCAGAACAAAATATAAAATCATATTGTCATCGATGTAATACCAAAATAATACCTAATTTATTTAGTATGTGTGTTTTGTAAAAAGAAATCCAACTCTTAGAAATTTTGTGAAGTCTACAATTAATGAGTAAAAACAGAAAATGAAATATAATTACTATCATTTGATTACATCTTATAGAATAATTTGGAAATAATAAAATTAATTCATTGAAATGAAAAGACAAATATTATATCTATGATTACATGTGTTTCCCGAACATTATCAAACTTCACTGTAGACAGTCACAGTTAAACAATTTGTAAAGGATTGAAAATGCATAGCTTGTCAACAGCACTGCCCCCTGACAGGAACATTTACCCATTTCACCTTGTTACAAATACCACCAGAGGGAGATATATAAAATACCAATGTAAATAATAGGTTAACCCAGTGGTTTTCAACCAGTGTTCCGCGGAACCTTAGGGTTCCGCCAGTACAGTCCAGGGATTCCGCAAGAAGTTACAAAACTGCTAAAATCGGCAGTAATTTTTAATTCTCCTGTGCAGATATGTGTGCATAAGACTATTAAATTATTGCACAGGGGTTCCTCGAGCCAGTGGAATGTTTCCTTGGGGTTCCGCTCCAGCAAAACGTTTGAAAAGCACTGGGTTAACCCTTTCGTTACCAACCCGGCTGAAACCGGCTCTGAGTAAAAATATCTTGTTTTCATAAACTTTGAATTAAAATCTTCCATCAAACCTTAGTCACAATTTATGTTCCTAACACTTAATGATAACTAAGTTATTTTACTAAATTCTTTGTTATATTTAAAGTAATTGAAAGAAACACAGAGCATCTCAAAATAAATACAGTAACAAAAGGGTTAAAAGGCTCATTATGTTGGAGCTTATTCTAGTTAGTGAAGGCGCATGGCTCAGTGATTAGAGCGTCGAGCTTATGATCATGAGGTAGTGAGTTCAAATCCCGGACCGGGCTGCGTGTTGTGTTCTTGAGCAAGACACTTTATTTCATGTTGCTCCAGTTCACTTAGCTGTAGAAATGAGTTGCGACATCACAGGTGTCAAGCTGTATCGGCCCCTTTGCCTTTCCCTTGGATAACACTGGTGGTGTGGAGAGGGGAGGCCGGCATGCATGGGTGACTGCTGGACTTCCATAAACAACCTTGCCCAGACTTGTGCCTAGGAGGGTAACTTTCTAGGTGCAATCCATGGTCAGTCATGACCGAAGAGGGTCTCAGCATTCTAGTTTGAAAGGTGCAGAAGCAAGAGTACAAGATGACTCTCCTGGTGGGATGCCAGTCCACTATTAGATTAACTCCCAGCAACTGCTGGTACTCATTTCAGCTGAGTAGGCCGGAGCAACATAGTGCTCCAATGTGGTGGAAAACTGAACTTGCAATTTCCCGACTGTGAGCCCACACCTCAACCACTGGACTACATGTCTTCATGTAGCATGAAATTAAGCTTGCAGTACTGAACTCCCAAATTCTTGTAGGCTAAATAAGCAACCTCCATATGCTAGAAATAGCAGCTGAATCTTCCTAATATCACCTTAGTATTTTAAAAATGAGATACATTAATGTAGTCCTAGATGCACTGTGTCTGTAAAAACAAATGAGATGGTCACGGCTGAAATGCTTTGACCCTAGGTCTATTCAACAATACCATTAACAAACTGTGGTAACCAAAGAGTAAACCTCAAATGTAGAAACAGAAAAATTTCCCTCAAAAACTGAATCCTACCTCCTTAAAAGGAAAGACATACCAAATAATTTAGTTGTAGACACATATTGAGTAAAAGATGAGATGGTCATGGCTGGAACTTCTTTGATATCATAAGTGTGCTAGATCAGAGCTGTTCAAGAGCTAAATAGTTAACAACCTGTAATAGAATAGTTTCCTATCGAACTAAAGAAGTATCATTGATTTACTTCTTTTTCAGGTGTCATGCCTACAAATATCAGCAACCTCCATGTCAAAATCCAAAGAATTCACATTTTCCTTGAGAAAAATACAGCAGTAGTTTCCCATTGCTGTTTGCCATTTTATTTACAGTTTACTCTGCTAGTCTTTTGTTCTCTTGAGCCTACTCTTGAAGCACAGGACCTAATTTATGTGACATCAAAGAATGTCCTGAATGGTGGGCATGAGTGACACGTGTCTAGCAGGTTAGCCCTCCCCAGAATCTTGTTTGCCTTGGCCACAGGACCATTTTCTGTTATTTAATCCATAACTGGAACCCTTTTATATGTTCCACCACCTTGAGCCAGAATGAACAAATTAGTGGGGGATGTGGAACCCTTTATATGTTCCACCACCTTGAGCCAGAATGAACAAATTAGTGGGGGATGACTAAAAAGTAATTCCACACTTCTCCAAAACTCCTGAACTTCCAAACTGGACCCTCAGCATCAGATGCAATTTAATGATTTGCTCGGGATCTACTTGATATTTTGAAAAACTTGTTAAGCTGTAATACACTGCAAAACCTTCAATGATGGAGCTTTGACACAAAGTGGTCACTTGACATACTAAAAATAGCAACCAAATCATTCTTAGATCACATCCTATTGTTTTCAATTAAAAAAAGACATTGGATAATGAAGCCCCCAGTATAGATGGTCACAAATGGAACATCCTTTGATCAAAGATCTGCTGGCACAGAACTAACCTGGGATAAAACCACCACCTTTCAATAATGGTAATCAATGAAGAGAAAAATTTAACATATGAACAAAAAAAACAGAGGAATATAAAAATAAATAAGTTGTTTTGACTACCAAATAACTTCATAATGGTTTTAGTTGGTCACTAGTAGATTAGTTTACATTTTACAGAATTAGTAATTCATAGATTAGACATTGTATTTCAAATAACAAATAGATTAGCTCTGTCTGTCTCTAGTAGGCCAATAAACAGCCAATCATTACCAATAAAAAGTTAATTGATGAATTTACTGTGTATAATCCTAATTTATATTATTGAGAGAAAAAAAAAAAGAAAATCAATAATTGTGAATATCACAAATATGATTACATCATAAAATTTAGCAGCAAATTTAAGGTAGCCTCATTACAAAGAAATGTGTGCTTAGCTATTAATATTAAGTTAACACCACCAATTCTAAGAGGTGATAGAAGAAATTTTGAAAAATTTCCTTCCTAATTGTTTGATAAAGAGTGTTAGTCTACTGGTCAAAAGATAGCCAATTCATATCATATTACTTACTGATATAGTGCTGAGTCTCTTATAAAACACAACTCACTGGACATGTGGCTATTTAGCCCCAAGTCAAGCAGACCAATCCCTTTCTAAGACACTAGACAGTGATTTGAGGGAGATTTGATAGCTATTTCTGGCAAGTCAGTAACCACAGTGAGATTCTCATATTGCATCGCTTAACTGTAATACAATCATCTCCTCACTACATAGTCATCTTTTCTGGTTTAATGGTGATCTCTTCGGCTATGCAATCATCCCTCTTGACAATAAGGCCATTTCCCCCAAACTGCACAAATCTTATTGCCTTGCTACATGGCCTGCCTCCTAATTTTGTAGTACCTTTCTTGGCTACCCAGTTTATCCCTCTTGGTTGCACTGCTATTTCCTCTGGCTACATGGCTGCCCTACCGCATACACAGCACCCTGCTCACTCACTTTTACAGGAGTCAGCTGTCCTCATTTCTCCAGATTATATAAGTCATCATGCTGGGATACTGTTACCTCTCCTGGCATCTCAACCATTCCTCCAGGATACACTACTATCTCTCCAGAAGACACAGGCTTTCTCCTCAACTCATTTGCATCAAACCTGTCATTCGAGCCAGTACTGCACAATATAGTTACAGTTGCACATACAAATAATTACACTGTATGCTGTGCATTAAAGTTTGTGTTGTGCATGCAAATAATTATAGCCTGTATTGCACATTGTAGTTTGCTGTACAATATAGTTTTTTTGTAGTACATTGGAATAATTATAGTTACTACACTTTCCACCATTCCATAAAATAATTACCAGAACAGTTTCAATTCAATCCTTTGTATACCTTCCTCTTTTGAAAACAATTATTTGATGCCTTTGCAAAAGATTCCACTTATTACTGTTGTTTTTCTAAGACAAAATACATAATGGAGAAAGTAACTTTTTACTGTGTCTTCCACAAGCAACCATGGAAACATCAAATGTCTTCTCTCAAGAATAGTTCATTATAAACAAATCTTATAAATAATCTATTTGTGATCAGCTTAATCCACAGAGCAAAACAAAAGTTAAATTAGAACCAAGGAAGCCTGAATGATAATTCATCAGTGTGACAATAATGTAGACTGCAATATCAGACAATATCAGTAACTGCACACAATGACACTATGAAGACTTCCTGACTTCATAATAATACAATCTACAGGTAAATTAGGCTTGGATGAGATGGCTCTTATCTTTAATCTCTTCATATACAGGTAAGGGAGATAGTAGGGAGGGGTATACTTTAGAAACAACTGTTAAGAAAGGCCTATTAGTGAAGGCCCTAGCATCAACAGTGTCGAGAATTTGGCGCAAGGAAATGAATTTTGAGAGAGGAATATAATCAAAGCAAACTCCAGGACTTCACTAGTGTAAATCTAATGTAGCCCAGAGCAATGATAAACAAAGTGAATACCAGGTTTTCACACACAGGATGCAGCAAAACAGAGCAGGACATCTTGCCTGGTGTTCCACCTTTTCTATCACCCCACCATTTTAGTGTCAGTAGAGAGTTGAAAGATGAAAGGCAAAAAGTCAAATCCAATAGGAATTGAACACAAAATGTTAAGTGATGTAAGAGCACAAAGCATTTGCCCAGCATCATACTAATCCTATCTTCTATTACCCTACTTTGGTGCTAATAAATGTTTCTTATAAAGGCACAAGGCCTGACATTTTGGGAGGAGGTGAAGGTGTTAGGTGATGCCATTAAACCCAAAACTTGGCAAGAATTGAACTTGGAATGTAAAGAGCTGAAACAAGACACTTTTGTCAGCCACCCTAATAATTCAGCCACTCCAGTGCCTTACATTGGTGCTAATGATTCTAATTTTTGAGACAAGCCCAACAATTTTGAGGGGAAGAGGAGTCAATTTCATCAACTTCAACATTTAGTACTTATTTTACTGATGAAAGGCCAGATCAACCTAGGCAGTATCTAAACTAAGAATGTAAAGAGTTGAGAAATATCACTAAGCATTTTATGTAATCTTGCTGCCCTCCTTGATGCTAATAATAGAAGAAAATATGATGACAGAGGTAGAGCAGTCTATTGCTTGACAAAAAAAGTTTGCTATGTTTTTAACATTAAAGTGACAATAAAATACATCAGTCATTAAACACAGATAAAACATTGTATTATTAAATCCTGACAAGAAAACAAATTGAGTTAAAGAAATTCCTTAATTTGAGTTCAATCAAATTAAAAGAATAGGAAGATAAGCTCAATGGAAATTAGTAATTAGCTCGATAGAAATTACTAATTAGCTATATTTGGTAATGTTTGAAAAATGAAAATTGTCGTAAAAAGAATTAATGATTTCATGAAAAAAATTGTTAAATATCACAGGGAAAGTTAGCTTTTCTTCAGAATTAGTGTCTATTTTGCCGGACTGGTGGACCGAAGAATTTGGAATTAAGTGTCCTGCTCAGATTTTAAAACATACTTTATTATAAATATGAACTCACAAGATCATAATCCATCAATTTTTTGTTTTATAAAATATAAATTATAAAGATATTTTAGATATTTCTAATTAATGTTTTATATCTACTTTTCTTCCACGATGGAATGGATGGGATTATGTTATGTTGGAGTTACTATTTTGTTTTGAAGGTGGAGGCGCAATGGCCCAGTGGTTAGGGCAGTGGACACGCGGTCATAGGATCACGGTTTCGATTCCCAGACCGGGCGTTGTGAGTGTTTATTGAGCGAAAACACCTAAAACCTCCACGAGGCTCCGGCAGGGGGTGGTGATCCCTGCTATACTCTTTCACCACAACTTTCTTTCACTCTTACTTCCTGTTTCTGTTGTACATGTATTTCAAGGGGCCGGCCTTGTCACTCTCTGTGTCACGCTGAATATCCCCGAGAACTACGTTAAGGGTGCACGTGTCTGTGGAGTGCTCAGCCACTTACACGTTAATTTCACGAGCAGGCTGTTCCATTGATTCGGATCAACCAGAACCCTCATCGTCGTAACCGACGGAGTGCTTCCATCCATCCATTTTGTTTTGATTCACAGCTGCTTGGTGCCCTTCCAGTTGCTAAACATTCAACTGTTGAATTGGAGTAGGGCCTGTTTTTTTTTTTATTTTCACTCTCCATCAACCTTAGAAGTCCTACAAAATCATGAACATTGCACTTTCTCTTTTGAATTAGCCTTGAAAGAAGGAAAAAATATATCTAAGAGTTAGTGTACCTTGCTCAATAGCATAAAATAATGACAGACATCGTACTAGGATTTGAATTAATAATCGTGGTTAAATAGTGTATTACCTTCACCTCACAGCCACTCTGTCCCACATATGTGTGTTTATATGTTGTGTTTATTTAATAATTAGCAAAGATGATTCAAGCAAAATACAATAATGCTTGTTTCAATACGCTATTTTACATCAAAAGACTTTTCAAACATATTTTGTTTCATCTAGTCTAATAAACATCGATATCTCTTGTGTATAAAATTGTTGCTATATCCTGTCTATAATATTGGTGGAACTTCTGAAAGGACAAAATTAAACACTAGAATTCAAGGAGACTAATGATGGTTTATGTCAGCTAAAACCAGTTTAATATAGAACAAAATAAAAATGCATTATGTAATTCAAAGAAAGTGTGAAGAGGCGAGTTGACAGACAACCAGTGAACAGGCTCATGGTTCAAATTCAGTTACTAGCACTACTTTGTGTCTATTGACAAAGGCACAACTGTTAAGGACCAAATTTAACTACCTCTAATTGTTACTGTTTAATCCTGACAATCAAACCAATTATTCAAACTAGAACTGTACGTATAAAACATGCAGCTTTCTTAAATATAACAGAAAGTCGCCATTCATCTAATGTGACAATATTATGGATGGGATGCCA
The DNA here is from genome assembly GCF_006345805.1 of Octopus sinensis. Taxonomy (NCBI): domain Eukaryota; kingdom Metazoa; phylum Mollusca; class Cephalopoda; order Octopoda; family Octopodidae; genus Octopus; species Octopus sinensis. Next base: position 17,978,792 of record NC_043021.1, on the reverse strand, counting down.
AGTGTAATTATAGTCATGGCTAATGCTGGTGTCACATAACTGGTACCTGTGCCATGTAAAAAGCACTTTTTAAGTGTTGGGCCTAATGGAGACAAAGTAGCTGAGCTCCTTTCGAATGTTGGGCCTCATGGTGGTAATGACTGAGAGCTTTGGCATTATGTCATGCTTGAGAAGACCTATCAAGCTGAGCAAAATTGCAGTCATGATAGATACCAATGTCATGCAAATGGCACCTGTGCCAGAGGTATATAAAAGCACCCATTACACTTTTAGTGTGTTTGGCATTAGGAAGGGCATCCAGCTGTAGATACCATACCAAATCAGACTGGAATCTGGTGCACCCTTCCAACTTGCCATCCCCAGTCAAACCGTCAAACCCATGCCAGCAAGATCAATGGACATTAAATGATGATGATGTAATGGTTAATACTTATAGCAATAATTCAAGAGAACAGCATTTAGTTAAATTTCTCCTTTGGAAAAATTCAACTCATTTGCTAAAAGCATCAGGAAAGCAGAAATAATTATCACCCAACGGCTATTTACAATATGAAAGGATTCACTTCAGTGTTCTGTGAGAAGCAGAAATAAGCATAATCTCTACGGTTGGTTATTTACATCTTGAAAGTTGCAAGTTTGGTCTTCAGTGAGAGGAGAAGACAGTTCTCACATTTGAGATAAGACCTGTCTTTCTGCAAAGAAAGGCTCCAATACATTAAGATTACCCACCTTTGTCTCCTTGGGTGTATCTAATTGTTTAAAATTGTTTAAGTTGTTTTCTAAATAAATAATAAACAGAATACAAATAACACACACACACTCTTACAAACGTTTTCTTTATCTAATAATATAAAAAATATAATCAGATGGTAATTATAGATATGTCAATAATAAATCTGTAAATAAAGAAAGAACTTTCTGGCAATAGCTATGCTAATGAATGAAGGAATAACTCAATGAATACAGGAATAAAAGAATGAATGAATGCATGAATGTTTGAATGAGTAAAAGAATGAACAACTCATTTGGTGACTACTAATCATTTTCTCCAAATACAGATTTTTCTGGAAATTTCCCAAAATGCATTATTACATCATTCTATTTTCTACTAATCACAGCGTATTGTCTCAGACTTGTATACAACTACCTGGTGAGTTTTCATTTGTTATACATACAAAATAGCTTACAGATGTTTTTCCAGTTATATAATATTGATTTCTCATATTGGTACAAGGTTACAAATTCATAGGGAAGCATTTTCGTCAATGATTTTGCTTTACGCATGCCACTTACCAACTGAGTGACTGCAGAGAGAGATGAATGGTAAAGTGAGATCTGAACTTGGTACACAAATAAAAATGGAGCATAATAAATACAATTACTAAGAAGAGGAAGTATGACCTCTATTGGGATAAAAGGTAAAGCTGACTGCAGTAGGATTTGAACTTAAACTGAGGAAGTATTAAAGCTTATATAATAAAGCATGTGAAGGCACATGGCCTAGTGGTTAGGCTACTGCACTCACAATCACTAGATCATGGGTTCAATTCCCAGACCGGGCAGCACATTGTGTTCTTGGGCAAAACACTTCTTTTCAGGTTGCTCCAGTCCCCTTTTAATCAACGGAGATGTTGGCCTGCTTGCCAAGCCAGCAGGGTGGCATCATTTGATATCTAAAATGATGCAAAGCACATTGTGACCAGCAATGTGTAACACCATGTGATAGTCTGGTTGGTCACATGTCATGTGTCATCATAAAGCATAAATCATCTGACTATCTCAGTTGCTTCTACATTTTACATTTGATCGAGATCAATTGTTAAAGTGTGTAGACAACGACATCATGAAAAGTATATTACTGGTACTTGTAGGACAAAAGGCAAAGTTGACTTCTCGGTCATTCTATTTGTCACATGTTATTCTCAGATCAAGATGATTACAAGTAATATATTTAGAGAAATTATATAAAAAAAACACATATTTAACATAAGAGACAATAAGGTTTACATTTTATTTTTTGTCATTTTTTTTTTTTTTTTTTTTGTAGGCCGCTGGAAAAAAAATGACCAAAAATATTTCAGTCTTAAATACAGCAACAAATGAAAGATGTAAAACTATTTGGTGATAGAAAAAATAAGATGGGAATATGGAAGATGAAATAAAAAATATAAGAAAAACAGTGACAGTTTTACTAAATATTCCATTGCTAGAGAGAATATAAATATTTTTCACAAAGCTGAGTTCATGTAAGACTCTAGTGAATAAGAAAATATCTCAAACACTACATTAATATACAGAATGTTCTTGCAACTGTAGTACCAAACTATTACCTACAATAAGAAACGAGTCAAAGAAGAAGCCATTATATGGTCACCTGGTTTTGCTAGGAATAGCAACTAAATCTCTTTCAAATCACATCTATTATTTTAAATAAGATACATGGTTTGAAAAAAATGGATAATGGCATGTTAACAGTAGGAATGCCACTGATTGTAGGCTTGTTCAATCAAGGTTGACCTTGACCTGGGGCTAAACAAGATCAAAACAGTTCAAGATATATGGTCACCAATAGAAACCAATACAAAGAAGCTGTCAAAGGCCTATGGTTATTTGTCTTCTACTAAAACAAAAATATTGAACATGAAAACACTTAAAAGGATTTTAGATGTTATCTTTTACAATATTTCAGCTCAACCATCTGCAGAAAGTTAGAACCAGGGTAGAGTAACACCTCTCCCCACTCCACCCCCCTAAACAACACACTGATCCATTAGCATGCAATCTCAGTTAACATGATTAAATATGGATTCAGACATTGTGAAAGAACACAGCAATCAACATGGAGGAGCTACAACTACAGGCAGTAGCTGTGATATTGGTGGAAATAAAAGAAAACCATTGAGCGGGGAAGCAGAATTAAAGAAAATCAATATGTTAATAAAGTTGTCAAAATACCATGCGAAGTGTAATAGTAACAGTTAACACGTTATAGATTGTGAAAACTGAAAGTGTGAAATAAGTGTTAAGACTTAGAGGGGTTCATGCACTGATGTACAGATGTGCAGGTTGAACATTACTGCAAGGCCTGCAAAGGTCACGGGTAATGCTGCCACTCTCAACTTAGATACAACCCCTACTCCTAACAGCTATTGATGTATGAGAAAGAAAAATACAGCACAGGTATAAGGTCAAATTTTGCTGGTTTTATAACACTGGGTGTACAGCCAAGTGAAACACCTCAGTATATTACTGGTACTTATATAGAATCCAATGAAGGAGTGTTTATGTGGTAACTAAATCAGATTGAAATAATAGCCAAATCTACCCCAGATTACACTCTACTATTTTTAAAAAATGGATGGAGAAAGTGAACAACAGGACTAGATCAAACACATTTGCAAGATCTATGACCACAGGTCTACTTGATCAAGGCTAACCTGGGGTTAAACAAAGAGAATTGTAGTACTGACACCAAAGAGATAGAAAGCCATGATATTTACTAGTACCTACAGTACTAACTACAAAGTGACCGTGGCAAAACATGTGCACAGAATGGAAAGGGTCAAAACTGAATGTTGTGCTACAATCCTGCAACTCATAAGGGAGATTCTATGTAATTGCTCGACTAGCTGCAAACAGAAGCCAAATATCCTCAAATCATATGCTTTAGCCTTTGATAAAAAGACAGATAGGACTGTAATTACTTGTGGACAGTAAAAAGGGATGGTCATGGTTTGACTGCATTTGATTATAGTTAGCTCGATCAGGACTGACCTAGGGCCAAATAACTAACACCACTTTCAACATTTCTATTATTACTGCTAAATACAATGAGAAACACTGGAGCCACAATAGCAATGTGTCACACACAGACACACATGTATATATAACACATAAAACATTCATGAAGAAATCAATATACTAATGTTGTATGTTGCTGTGAGCCATTTTGGCCGTTTAAAATACACATGTCATTATGTTCATGCCTTTATTTCTTTTTAATAGTTAATTGTGAAAAATGTCTTGTCATACATCATTCGACAAGGAATGTAGCGGAGTATCAGTAAACAGATCACATGTGTACAAGGAGAGACTTGATACCACTGATAATTATAAAGTGGAAAAAAAAGCAAGTGAATATGATAGCATATGTTATATTTAATATAGTTAATATGACTCAAACCACATGATACAATATCCTTCTTTTTTTTTTTTTTTTGTTTTTTTTTTGCTTTTTTTTATTTTTCAACACACAAACTCAAATCAACTCAACTCAAAAATCCCTTACCGAACAAAAAAAAAATCAATATATTATACATCCTACTGAAAGCAACAAATAGATGCAATAATAGCAAAATTTATATGTATGCACTCTGATGTATGATCAATGTCGCTTAGCAATTAATGTTTGTGTGTGTAGACTCATCTAGAAACATGCTATCATATATATATATATATATATATATATTATATATAGGCAAATAACATTACACCATCATTCACTTGATGTGGAAATCCCCCATTAAAGCAACAATTTTATGTGTGAATGTATATATGTTTTGTATGTGTGTCCAAATTATGCATATAAACTATAAAGCAGTTGGCAATTGAGTGGAGAAAGTGTAGGGTTGAGAGTACCCTTTAATCTTGTATTGCAGAGAACATAACTTCTTTAGCACTGGTGCCACCAGAAAATGTACCCACTACACCCTCCGAATGAAACACACATGCACCAGTCTATGAGAACAGTGGCTCACAATAAAGACTGACTCAGATCATTACAACCCATCCAACCCATGCTAGCATGGGAATTCTGTGAAAAATGATATGATATATATATATATATATATGTGTGTATATATATATATATATATATATATATATATATATATATAGCAAGCTATAGAATCCATGCACTGACATGGAAAAGAATGTAAAGCAAAGATGATGATGAGATATACACATACACAAATTATACACACAGAAGGAAGAGTAAGAAATTTATTAATTTATTAAATAAAGTGGGTATTTTAAAGTCAAAACTGTAATAAAATGGAGATATCTTTTACAAAGTATCTGGTCCACGCATTGTAGGACTTGTTGTACAAAGTACAAACAGGTGTATTTACATAGGATAAAAGGAAGTTCAAATGAATTAAGTGTCAAGGTATTAGTTGTATTTCTCTAAATTTATAGAAGCTTCTAATCTGAGACAGCATAAAGAACAATAGATACAAAAATATTATTTTAAAAAAATGGAAAAAGGCTAAAATAAACCTGACATAAAACAGCACTCAATCAATGACCTAAATTTCTATATATTATCAGGAAATGTTTCTTTAGAGTATATGTAATCTAATGCAATTTCTGTATCAGAGATTTAATCTCCATATGAATAGAAGCGAAAGTGATATACACACACACCAGTAGTGCTTAGTCAATAATGAATTAAGGAACAGTTTCGGCTTTTGTATTTGAAATAATGAAACATTATTTTAATAATATAAAATGGAGTCACTACTGGAAAAGTGTCTGTTTTAATATATTTATATCCATTTTCTTTCTGATGCTGATAAAAGCAGGATTATTTAATTTATTTTTCTCTTTTACCTATTTATGTATATTGTCAAAGCAGTTATTTTTTAGGTTCGCTGATCTTTATACCACCAACAAATCAATTGTGATGTAGGAAGTAGTACACGTTTTTCTATTAAATACGCCAAGATAATTAGAATGATGTGTGGATAGCCTAAGGGCAGGAGGCAAATAAGTCTGATAGTGAAATACACATAAGCTCATGAACTATAGGTGCCAGTAGTGCAGCACCTAAACTAATCTCTATATATTGCTACTTCACCATGAATAACTAAAGCTTAAATAATAAATATTTATGAAGAGACTATATTTGCAGCACATGTTTCATACTGTTTACAGTAAGGAGAAGCAAGTCTTTTGTTGAACAATGAGACTGACTTTCAATATTGTGTAAGCAACATTTAAAATGAGATATAAAATAGATTTGCTCTAACTGAATCACTTGCCATTTCATTCCTGGCTATTTATAGCAAAGAACTGTTATATTCTATAAATGGAATATGTCAACCACTAATGTCTGCCAATTACAACTGAATTTCAAAGACAACTATATGATAAGTTGCTATCTTAATTATAGAATTCCAACCAGCATGCCAGTTGTCTTCAGGTTTCCTTCTATACAGACACACACATACACTCACAAGCTTGCATATGCACACACACACACAAGTATTTCAGTGCACACACACATGCATAAGCATGCGCGCACACACACACACAAACATAGACATACACAAGTATACATATATATATATATGTATATATACACATACACATACATATGTACAAAGAGCTTAAAAGCACTATATATGTGAGTGTGGTATTAGAGAGAGACAGACACATGTACCTCCAGATGAACTCATTAGCCTTCATTGATTCACAACCTACATCAGAACTAGCCTAAAGTACCAAAGTATAGTTTTGTCAATCAATGCCAGCAGACAGGAGTTCAATAAAAATAAAAATAAAAATTCTTCAGTTGACCTATTAAATGAAGCAATTGTTCTGTGCTGTGTCTACAGTTTCCTTCATCTTAACATCAAATGCGGTTTCAAGAATATTTAGATTGCCTCTTGCTATCATTACCACCATTCACATTTTTATTATCGTCATTCTACCAAGCTGCTATTATCTATCCTTGCTATCATCATTCACTGCACCATTGTTGAACAGTTTACTAAGAAGATAACACTCCTTCTTTTGCTATCGTACAAAAGATTAGATCTTGTTAACAGTGGTCCTTTTAATAACAATTCCAAACTATAGTGATAAGACATACTGTCCAATGTTCCTTGATCAGCTTCAGCCCCTCTACTTCTATATCAAGCTTGAAATAAACACACACAAATATCATTGCAGCCTACAGGGTCCCAGTGCATATATGCACTGTGTAACTGCCCTATTGGACATAAATATGTCTTAATTATTTAATGGCTTCTCCTTGTGTGTGACATATGTTTCGAAATCTACCTAGTTATAATGTCATAACATTTGTGTTTTATAGAAAAAGTATACAAGAACCGGAATAGTTTTCCAGGTAAGTGCAAAGCTTCAGATTCCAAGAGGAGTAAATGTGACAGGTGTAAATATATCTGAAATTTCTGTATCAAGAGGAATCAATCTAACTTTCAGAGTGAGAGAAAAACCTTCGAATAACAGAGCAAAATAGATAACAAAGAAATACAAAGGTTATTTCTTGTATTATCTTTTATCTGTAACTAGAGCAAAGTAAACAAGATTAATGTATATTTACTAAATGGAATGAAAGTACAAAGATACTTGAAAAAAAATTCCTCCTATCAAGATAGGTAGTTGACATGACAAGACATGATCTTCCCAGTTGTGTCTACAATTAAGCAAATACCAACATTATTTGAAATCAGCAGTAACTGAAAACCATCATAACTTCTACTTACACAATCTTTAACCTTTTAGCATTCAGATTATTCAGTTAAATGTAAAGCTTATTTATTCACATTTCTCTGAATTAATCGTATTATTTCATAGATTTGGAATTATGATGATATGATTGTTTATTTTTAGAATGACATTGTAGGGCAGGTGTGATAGGTTGGATCTATCCAGTTTGAACATAAAACAGAAACAATATTTTGGCCGGATACAGCCGGTTTAAATACAAAGGAGTTAAATCATTTTTTAATGGTTTTAATTTGTTTTGCATCCAGGAGTTGGAGATTTTTTTGTAAAATACAAATAATTGGGGTGATATATTTGTTCATATACCTGACTAACAGAGGTATTATTTTCAAACAGATATACTGAGATATTGAGACAAAGACAATCACTCTGTCTTGTAATAGAAATTGAATGAACTTAATGACCAAACTAGTTCAGTAACCTTTAACCTTATGGCCACTGTATCTAGATATTACAAGTATAAATTCATTTAGCTCTTTCAAGACCATAGTTTGCTCAGTGAGATAGTGAAGAGGTATAAATTACAGAAAACTCTCTGTATTAGTGCACAATAATGTGCATCTACTCAGTATTTCACAATAATGTTAGGAAACATATTAGGAAACAATAAACTCAATTCAACTAATGCAAATAATATTACAAGTATATTACAATAATGAGCATCTACTCCGTGATTTTCTTGTTACAGGTTCAGTGGTAAACCAAAAGAAATAGACTATTGGAAAAAATGCCTTGCAATGTTCAGTTGCAGCAGGATTTTAATCCCACTGAGGAAAACTTTGCCTTTCATTTTCTGGCATCAATTTATATTCCAACAATCTATCAATCTATCCTTGATATAAATGGTAAGATTTTGAAATACACAGTGAAGCTTCATGATTTACTAAGTAGAGTTAATGAAAGCAAGGCATGCAATGAAAGAGCATAGCATATGGGGCATGTGCAAACTCCACAGGGCAGCCACTTTATATATATGTGTGTGTTAGCTGTAGTCAAAGAGGCAGCAAATATGGCTACAGTACAGAGAAGCCAAAACCCTGGTTACACCACCAAAGACATACCTCAGTTTGTCTCCTAATAATTAAAATCATGGAGGTGTGGTAAGACACTTGCTTCTCAACCACATGGTACAGGGTTCAGTCCTACTGTGTGGCACCTTGGACAAGGGTCTTCTACTATAGCTTCGGGCCAACCAAAGCCTTGTGAATGGATATGATAAACAGAAACTGAAAGAATCCCATCATATATATGACACACATACATATATATATATATATATATATATATATGCATGTCTTTGTATCTGTATTAGTCCCCCTCCCCCACTGTTCGGCAACCAGTGTTGGTGTGTTTACATCCCCATAACTTAGCAGTTCAGTAAAAGAGAACCAATAGAATAAATACCAGGCCTTAAAAGATAAGTCCTGGCATTGATTTTTCCAACTAAAACCCTTTGAGGCAGTGCCCCAGCATGGCCACTGCCAAAAATTACAAACAAGTAAAACATAACATTGTCTTTTCCTCATCACATAATTATTTCAAATTACCTTTCTAATGTTTAGGGCTTTAAATTTGGTGACGCTAAATTAACCAAATTAGACATTAGCTTTATTCTAAATCACTTTGATGTATATTAAAATTTTGGTTTCACTTCTCTAAATTTGAAAAAGTTAAAAACAGAGGTTTCAGCAGAAAATTTTTTTAAATCACACAGAAAACCTCTAGTAACATTTACATTAAAATCTCAGTTAATTCATGACACTATATATATAATAATTATTTAATTAGAAAACTGTCATTCTATATTCTGTCCTGCATAATATTAAATTAAATGGCTTACTTGCAAAACCAGTTTACTATACATAACAATATTGCTGAGACATAAAACATTTGACCTTCAGTGGTCAAATAGCAACAATACAGTAGTCCCACTGGTCCACAAGTTCAACAACAACAAAAAATAGAACCTAATCAACACATCAGAATATATATTAAGCTGTCAGACTTGAAGCTGAAGGTAACTACGTTAAGAAACAAACAAGAGAAAACAAAAGAACGAGAGGGGGAGACAGAAGAGAACAGAGAACAGAAAAATAAACACATACATTCACACACACTACATTCTACAACCAACAAAGCTTATAAAAACTTGCCAGTATCTTATTTTCAACAACATACAGTGAAAATGTGTCGGTGACCAGACCAGGTTGCAAAAGTGCAACAAAATTTCGACACCTCAAAAAAAAAATGAAGTAAATAAATGAAAAGTGAAATACATGCAGGCATGGCCATGTGGGTGTGAAGCTTACTTTCCAACCATCTGGTCTTGGGTTCAATTATATTGCACAACACCTAGGACAGGTGTCTTGGGCCAACCAAAGCCTTGTGAATGGATATAGTAGACAGAAAGGACGGCGAGCTGGCAGAGTCGTTAGTATGCCGTGAGAAATGCGTAGCCGTATTTCGTCCGCCATTACGTTCTGAGTTCAAATTCCGCCGAGGTCGACTTTGCCTGTCATCCTTTCGGGGTCGATAAATTAAGTACCAGTTACGCACTGGGGTCGATGTAATCGACTTAATCCGTTTGTCTCTCCTTGTTTGTCCCCTCTGTGTTTAGCCCCTTGTGGGTAGTAAAGATATATATAGTAGACAGAAACTGAAAGAAGCCAGTCATGTGCATGTGAGCATGTGTGAATGTGTGTGTGTGTGTGTATGCCTTAATGCTTATATTTTGTTTGTCCACCCCAACCCACCCACTACTTAACTGGTGTTGGCTTGTTTACATCCCTGTAACTTAACGGAGTTCAGCAAGTTACAAGGATGTAAACAAGCCAACACCAATAAATACAGGAACTGATACATTCAACTAAAACCCTTCCAGGTTGCTGCTCCAACATGGCCTAAGTTCAATGACAGAAACAAGTAGAAGATAAAAGATGAGTATAATGGCTCTTCTACCACAATGTTATTGATCCAGTATCAACAACACAAAGACTCAAATCAAGTCACTTAGTGAACAAATAAAAACTCTACATAGTCATTAGTTTATATTACAGGTAGATGTACTAAAAAAATATTTAGTTGAAATATTAGACTTTAATATTAATGTAACAACTGATATTATTGACAAAATAATTTATAGCATAATTTAAATATGGAAACTGACTACGTAAAGTGCAGACAAACTATAGAATTGGTTGACTGTGTATGGAACAGACAAACTAGTGTTTTTCGTAAATAAGCATATTCACTAGAATTGCTTAACTACCAATGTAGAAAGCAGACAAATTATAATAGTTTGTAAATAAGGATAGTCACAACAATTAGTAGACTAATACTTGCTGGCTTGCATTAGCAGAAATCAAATTGAAAATAAGATGAAGTAAGGACCATCTTGACCAAGGTTTTGGTTTTTAAAGGCATAGGACCTGCTTCTAAAATTTTTGTTTCAATTTCATCTCATAGACTAATAACATCAGCTTTGAACAAAGAATGAACTTTTAATACAATCATTCAACCTGCTAAAAACAGTAGCCACATCTCACCAGAATAACATAATCCTGGTACATTATGTATAGAAAAAAGATGAAATGGGTATTGCTGAAATCCCTTTTATGAGAGGTCTGCTAGATCAGGGATGACCTAGGGTTAAACATCAATGAGCTTGTAATTTGACAAGAGAAAAAGAGAAAATGGTTTTATGACACTCAGACCTTTCCCAATATAAAACTAAAGTGAAGCCATATCAATAGAAAATTCCAGATTCATCTGTGGACTTACAACCTCGACATGTGCCCCACCCTACTAACGTTGATAGTATTTTCATTTGACTACAAACTATATCAAATTTATAGTTGAAGAGGAGTTTTCAGTTGATTTGACCACATATATCACAGGTACTAAATCACAGTACAATACTCTATTAATATCATTCACACAGTCACATTAGTAATGATTATTTGTATTGGGTAATAAAGTCTTATATTCATGGAGAAGGAAGACAGAGAATGTTGATTGTCATACCTTACTTAAAACAACAACATAGTTCCAACTAGGAATTAAACCAAAATTAGATAATTCAGTCAAATCTAGAAACAAGAACTTAGCCACTGAGAAAGTGCAAACAAACTCCAGTAAAATTGGAAAGAGCAGTGGGAGTTAGAATCTCAAATAAACTAAGTTCAAATCATCTTCAAGGAAAGGGCCTTGTCTGAAATGTCAGCACTTCACTCATGGCATACAAAGTGATCTTTATTATATCACGCTTCTTTCATTAGAAATAGTCGAAGTATCATTGTCTATGAAATGTCTGGAATCTATTGTTAGTCCAATAAATGTATTTAACATCAAACCCCTTCAAGAATATTTTTGTTTTTATAACTTAGTCAGAAGAGAGAAGGCAGCACCTACGCCATTTCTGCAGGACCCCATGACACTGGTGGGAGAAAGGAAAGAGTTATCCTCAGACTGGAAACCTGGGCCTAAAAAGCATGAAACAGTGGACTCCTCTAAAAGCACCAGGTGGTGGTGTTCAGTAGGATGCCATTATGTTTAACTCCCTACAAAAGGCACAGGCCATTTGACAGGCTGTCGCAGTTTCCTTCTGTTCAATTTCATTCATGAGACTTTGGTCAGTTCAAAATTATAGTAAGAAACACTGGCCAAGTTGTCATGTGAAAGAATGAACCTAGAACCATGTGATTATGAAGCAAACCTCTTTACCACATGGCCATCCCTGCACCCAAATATGGCACTAGTATATAGTAATGCTTGACACCCAGGCAATAACAAGCAGTGATCTTTTCTTAACATACGCCAAAAATAGAAGCGAAAGTAATTTTTACAGACAGATGACTAAAACCCAGTAATAAGCACTGCAAAGTGGTCAACAAATGCATAAAGAGATAAGCAAATGAGAAGAAGGGAAATTAACTGCTGTAACCATGGGTTTCTCTGCGTTTTTATACACCTACTTACCAGACTGAAATCACAATGGCAACTGAAATTGATTTCAAAACTTATGGAAAATACTTGGAAATCGCTTAAACGATGATGATGATGATGAAGTCATATTCACAAAAACTACTATTGATTTCTTCTTCAAATACAATTAAGATGCAAAAAGTTTAACTGGGTCTTACGTAATATTTGAAAAGGATAGGCAGTTTGTTTCAAGCATACATTCTCAAGTAGTTTTGAAACTGGAAATAAGTTCAAATCAAGTTTAAAAATTATTTAGCAATGTCCTGCTTACGGTGTTAAATGATAAAACTAATCTGACCAAAATAACACTGTAAAAGTTTTACAATCTTTTCTTTCTTGATATAATAAATAAACTGAGTTTTGATGCAGTGAAGTGACTACAGACATAGGTGTGGAGATATTTGCTTCACAACCATGAAGTGTCTCAGGTTCAATCTCATTGCATAGAATCCTGGACAAGTATTTCGTACCATAATCTTCAGTTCACCAATGCCTTATGAGAGAAATTCAGTAGATGAAAACAGATATAAAGTGTGCATGCATATGCATGTATGTGTGTGTGTGTGTGTGTGTGGTGGGAAAATTATGCATGTATACAATGTGTGTGTGTGCAGGTACCACTTAAAAGCACCCAGTCCACACTGTAAAGTGGTTGGTGTTTGGAAGAGCATCCAGCTGTAAAAACCTTGCCTGTGCTTATGCCACATAAAAAGTACTAAGTCCACTCTACTGAGAGGTTGGTGTTAGGAAGGGCATCCAGCTGTAAAAATCCTGCCAAAACAGTCACAAAAGCCTGGTGCAGGCTTCTGCCTGGTCAGCTCTTGTGAAACCATCCCACCCATGGAAGGTGGATGTTAAACAATGATGATGTAGCTTTCACAAATGTTTATTTGTGACCCCAGAACTTATTTCAGCCTGGCACTTATTTTATCAATCTATATTTTATCAATTGGTTAAGTTAACATTTTGAAAGAGCACCAATTTTGCTTCACTAGCAGTGTTGTGTCAAACCACATACTACATATTCTTTATGTTTTACTTGCTTCAGTCATTAGACTGCGACCATGCTAAGGCACCATCTTGAAGAATTTTAGTCTCACTAATCAACCCTAGTTTTAAAGCCTGGTACTTATTTTATTACTCTTTACTCTTTTACTTGTTTCAGTCATTTGACTGTGGCCATGCTGGAGCATCACCTTTAGTCGAGCAACTCGACCACGGGACTTATTCTTTGTAAGCCCAGTACTTATTCTATCGGTCTCTATTGCCGAACTGCTAAGTGACGGGGACATAAACATACCAGCATCAGTTGTCAAGCAATGCTAGGGGGACAAACACAGACACACAAACATACACGCACACACATATATACATATATATACACATATATATATATACATATATACGACGGGCTTCTTTCAGTTTCCATCTACCAAATCCACTCACAAGGCTTTAGTCGGCCTGAGGCTATAGTAGAAGACAGTTGCCCAAGGTGCCATGCAGTGGGACTGAACCCGAAACCATGTGGTTGGTAAGCAAGCTACTTACCACACAGCCATGCTAAATTCTACACAAGATAAGGGTTCACTCAAGACACTTTCCCAAAATATCATCACACAGTGAGAAACCTAGAGCCAGATGGTTGCAAATCAAACCCCCTAACTACAAAAGCTGTATCAGCATCTTGTGAGATAAAAATTTTTAAATTACTACCACAATATGAACAAGAATTTGCAAGTGAGAGGTGTCAAATATCTCGAATTAAGTACATTGTGTGTGAGAGAGACAGACAAATGTGTTGAAGCAATGTTATGTTGTCAAAGATTTTAATTTTGGATTCATCCTTTAGCATTTAAACCAGTCATATCCAGCCCAAATATTCTTCTACCTATCTTTTGTTGAAGCTGACCTGTTCCACCCATTCACACTTACCCTACAATGTTAATCTAAAAATAAACAATCACATCTTCAAAATCTCAAAGCTACAAGATAATGCATGATTAACTTTTTTAAAAATGTGAATAAATAAACATTACATTTGACAAACTGATCTGAATGTTAAAAGGGTTAACATGTGTTATATTCCTGACAATGTACTCAACTCCCAAGCTATTTTCTGCAGGTAGGTTATGTCTCTAAGGGTTAAAATAAATTTTCTTGAGAAGGATGTGGCTTAAGAATTACAATCTCAAAGAAGACATCATTAATTCACAATCCAATATGCTATTTAGTTCACCAAATGCAATGGTTCTCAACCATTTTTTTTTCCAAAGGACCCCTTTGATTCCTATCTTACTCTCCTGGACCTCTATAGCCATTTGCTGTGTATATAAGAAAAAAAATCTTACTGTACTTTTATAATTATTATTAGGAATTTTATTTTAAGCATCATCCGTTCGTGTCCGTTGCCAGCCTCGCCTGGCCCCCGTGCCGGTAGCACGTAAAAGCAGCATCCGTTCGTGTCCGTTGCCAGCCTCGCCTGGCCCCCGTGCCGGTAGCACGCAAAAGCAGCATCCATTCGTGTCCATTGCCAGCCTCACCTGGCCCCCGTGCTGGTAGCACGTAAAAGCAGCATCCGTTCGTGGCTGTTTGCCAGCTTGTCTGGCACCTGTGCAGGTGGCACGTAAAAAGCACCCACTACACTCATGGAGTGGTTGGCGTTAGGAAGGGCATCCAGCCGTAGAAACACTGCCAAATCTGACTGGGCCTGATGAAGCCTCCCGGCTTCACAGACCCCAGTTAAACCGTCCAACCCATGCTAGCATGGAAAACGGACGCTAAATGATGATGATGATGATGTATTGTAGAAGCACAACCAATTTTTCTTACACATAAAATAAATTTTAACAAAATCTTAAATGGAACCCAGTTGAAAACCAATAGCCTAATCTTTGCAACCACAATTAAAACAATCGATTGCAAACCAACTTGTTGTTTGACCTGCTAGAAATAGCAACAAAATCTCAATTAAGCCACACCTTACCATCTTCAAAAAAAAAAAACAAGACAAATTGGATAGTAAAGTTCTTATACTTGATGTATAAAATAGCAGACTGGTCACGGCTGGATCAATTTTGATCATTGGTCTGCCCCCAACCTGGGACTAAACAAATACAACACTAAAGTAGTACATTGTTATAAAATATTAGCTCAAAAGTCCATGAGAAATGAACAGATCTGTTCCACCTTATATAGAAAGTGCTACCCAAATGCTGCTAGTGACATACCATAAATACTGACAGAGGGTGGAAACATTTTCAAGTAGTTTTTAGTATTATAATAAATACCATATAATACATTCATATACTTTTTATATATTCCAAACCAGTGGGCCATGCTGGAGCACTACCGTTTATATAAATGTTTTCATAAACTCTTTACAAATAGTGCAGAAAATGTAAGACAGATAATGTATGGTACCTTCAATGTCATCTTAGCAATTGGAAGTAATTTCCACAAGATTTCAATCAACTTCTTGTTGCTTTTCCAACGTGATATAACCATTTTTTTTATCAAAAAAATATCTCCCTAAGAAAGTTTGAAAATGCGACAGGTTCTATTTTCTCTCCTCAGACTTTATAATAATAATAATAATGGTTTCAAATTTTGCCACAAGGGCAGGGGATGTGTCGATGGCATCAACCCCAGTGTTCAACTGGTACTTAATTTATTGACCCCAAAAGGATGAAAGGCAAAGTCAACGTTGGTGATTTTGCCTTTCAAAGGGCAAAATCGCCAAAATGATAATCTGATGCAATACCAAGCAGTGGCTCTCATGGCTTCTGATCTTAACTGATTAGGAGTGTTATCATGTACATGTTTTGTCTTGGTGTAAAAGATGGGGCACAACTATGAATTTACAATATAGAATGATGACGAACTATAACCTCGGACCCTGCCACAAGAATACCTGGAGTTCTTCACTTATCTAAATAATATTATTTACTAATCTAAACAATGATACTTAACTGCTATTTTATTTTATCAAACCCAGAAGGATTAAAGTCAAAGTTGACTGCAGTGGGTTTTAAACCCCTGTCATGAGGCTTTGCTATTGTCACAAGGCTTTTTCAGAGCTGAATTTTCTATGGAGAGCATGCCCTTGCTTACCCCTCAACCTCAGTTTCTAGACATGAGTGGTCCTGAGACCAAGGACCCTCTACCATGGTTCTTAAGAAACGTGGTGGAAAATTAGCTCAGAAGGCAGGGACACTACTCCCTGTCATAAAATACATAATTAAATATCACAAGGTATCTTATCTGACACTACTTATTCTGCTACTCAACTCCTCTTCTGGGGTCAATAAAATGTTTTCTGTTCAAATAAGTGCAAGGTAGAGTTGATTTGATCAACTATCCTTCCTCAAAATTTATGGCCTGATGCCAATGTTAGAAATCTATATTTGCCAATATAATCATGCAATTATTGCAATTATTATCTTATTAATGTACTGATTAACATTTATATAGATAAATAGATAGATAGATAGATAGATAGATAGATAGATAATAGATAGATAGATAGATAGATAGATAGATAGATAGATATAAAGATAGACAGACAGACAGACAGACAGGCAGGCAGACAGAGATAGATAGATAGATAGATAGATAGATAGATAGATAGATAGATAGACAGACAGACAGGCAGGCAGGCAGGCAGGCAGAGATAGATAGATAGATAGATAGATATAAAGATAGATAGATATAAAGATAGACAGACAGATATGCTGTCTGTTTAAAATTTTTACTGCTGCTGCATCAACAAAAAACTGACTTTGGATTCATTTGTGCCATATTTCTGGCAATAACATCTGTTCATTCCTCCTGTGGTCTCCTTTATATACACTTAAGCTTGGTTACAAAAAACCAAAAAAAAAATCATTGTTTTTCACATCAGAATATGAAACATGACCTTGCAAGTGAGAGGTTGTCAACTATTTCAACCAGCTGCTAAATTACTCAACAGATACTATATTTATAAACACAGTAAATAAGTATTGTTGCAAGTTGTTGTATTCTACCGAGACTATAATCACACATATATAGCATAGGTGTATGTATACTCATACACACGGGTAAATAGTGTATATATGCTGTAATTATTGTATTGTTAGTGTATTTACAAACACACAAAAATGCTGAACAGAAATTATTAAATGCCGTTATTGATATAACAGTGAAACCTGTCATAAAACTGAAGAATCCACAAGACTAAGGATTACTTCATCATCATCATCATCATCGTTGAGCGTCCGCTTTCCATGCTAGCATGGGTTGGACGGTTCAACTGGGGTCTGGGAAGCCAGAAGGCTGCACCAGGCCCAGTCTGATCTGGCAATGTTTCTACAGCTGGATGCCCTTCCTAATGCCAACCACTCCGTGAGTGTAGTGGGTGCTTTTTACATGCCACCGGCACAGGTGCCAGACGAGGCTGGCAAACAGCCACGATCGAATGGTGCTTTTTACGTGCCACCAGCACGGAGGCCAGGTGAGGCTGACAACGGCCACGATCAGATGGTGCTTTTTACGTGCCACCGGCACGGAGGCCAGTCGGGGCAGCCTTGGCAACGGCCACATTCAGATGGTTCTCTTACATCCCATCGCCATTGGTATCACAGCTACAATTTCCATTGATGTTGATCGATTTCGATTTTGATTTTTTTTTATGTTAGCAAATGAGAAACTAACTCATCCTAGATAGGACTTATGTTTGATTGCAAGTGATTTTCCAAACTGCAAGATGTAGAATTAAGTACCCTGACCAGAGAGTCAAGAATATTCATATGTAAACTTGAACTCATAAAACCAAAAGCTGATAGTAGTTCAAAACTAAAGCCATTCAGTCATTATTATTTATGATTTCTATATTATTTCAGTCTGTTGCCATATGTCCCTGATGATTAGATTTGGCCAGTCTTGATCAAGAAGACACAGGACACAAGACACCACTTTTGATCAATGCAACTCATGAACACATTATTCAATGAAGTGTTGTCCTTTTCTGAGCAGAAAGACATGATTTTGTTATTATTTCAAGCAAGTTGAACATGGCTTCCTCATAATCCAATGTTCTGAGTTTTTAGGATGTGATTTGTGGGATATTTGGCAGATTTTATTTTTGGCAAATTGCAGTGTAAAGTGCCTGAATATTCCACAAGCACTTGTATCCAGTATGCGTAACATAATCATCAAGTATTCTCAGCATGACAGTGTGTATGCGATAATGAAGGGCATTCAAATTGCAGGTACAGTTAATTTAACAGGCTTCTACACAGTTTCCATTTACTTGATTTCAAAGAAAGGCTTGGGGTGATCTCATGGTAAAAGGCACTTGGTTTGAGTGCCTTGCAGTGAGATTAAAGGCCTCCGTGCCGGTAGCACGTAAAAAGCACCATCCGATCGTAGCCGTTTGCCAGCCTCGTCTGGCACCTGTACCAGTGGCACGTAAAAAGCACCCACTACACTCACGGAGTGGTTGGCATTAGGAAGGGCATCCAGCTGTAGAAACACTGCCAGATCAGACTGGGCCTGGTGCAGCCTTCTGTTGAACCATCTAACTCATGCTAGCATGGAAAGCGGACGTTAAACGATGATGATGATGATGATCTTCACTGAGAAATGAACTACATAACTACTTAGACATGCCCTCGGGATTCATAGGCTTGCAAACTGCAGGGCAGCCTCACTAGTGCTGGTGGCACAAAAATAAAAAAGCACCCAATACACACTGTAAAAAGTGGTCGGTGTTAAGAAGGGCATTCAGCTGTAGAAACCATGTCCAAGTAGATATAGGAATACAATGCAGTCCTTGGGCCCATTGGATCCTGCCAAACTGTCCAACCCATGCCAGCATGGAACATGGATGTTAAACGGTGATGATATAAAGCATACTAAAAAAATGAATATATATATATTACATTTACATTATTTACATTCAATGGATATTTGTCCTCAACGTTTCAGCTGATATACCATCCATGTCTTGGGGAAATTTCGAACCTAAGGTATTTTTCGATGTTATTATCATTATTGTTGTTGTTGTTCAGGTCACTGCTTGGAATTGAACTCGGAATCTTGGGGTTAGTAGCCCGCGCTCTTAACCACTATGCCATATGGCCGCGGGCAATTATGGAGTGAAGTTTAGGGCTTATAAATCTAATATTTTCATATCCTTCCTTAATACTGGTTCCCATATGCTGCTCATATCTGCACTCAGTCTGCTTAGGAGGTTGTTGTGTCCTAGCATATGTGCTGCTTCTTTTAGTTTTCATATTTTCCAGTGGTGTTCTCTGTCTATTATTTTAACTTCATCCCACAGGGGGAGGTGGTCTCCATTTTTCCATACATGATCAGCTATACCTGATTTATCAATATCTCCTCATGTCATAGTTTTGCGATGTTCATCTACCCTCATTTTGAAGGGGCGGCATGTTTCGTCTTTGTATAACCTACCACAGCTGTATGGGATGGAGTACACGCAATCTTTGGTCATATTCTCTTCTATTGATGTTTTTACCCGAAGGAGATATTTGCAAAGTGTTGTATTACTCTTGAATACTGTCCTGAGGTCATATGGGCTGTATATCTTTTGTATCTTTTCAGAGAGGCCTTTCACATAGGGTAGACAAAATTTCCCCAAGACACCTGAAGAATGCTGGAGGGTATATCAGCCAAAATGTGTTAACAACAAACAAGATGAGGACAAATATCCATTGAATGTAAATAATGCACATAATTCTTCATCTCTTAAATATAGAACTGTAATATATATTACAGTTCTATATTTAAGAGATGAGGAATTATGTACATTATTTACATTTGATGGATATTTGTCCTCATCTTGTTTGTTGTTAACACAATGTTTCGGCTGATATACCCTCAAGCCTTCATCAAGGCACGTGATGAAGACTGGAGGGTTTATCAGCCGAAACATGTTAACGACAAACAAGATGAGGACAAATATCCGTCAAATGTAAATAATGGAATAAAAAAAAGTGCATACATACACACACACACACACATGAACAGACACATATGGAGACACAGATCCACACATATAAAGATGTAAATAATGGAATAAATAAATATATATATATATATATATATATATATATGTGTGTGTGTGTGTGTGTGTGTGTGTGTGTGTGCAAGAGAGACGATTGCGCTGGTATGGTCATGTGGCGAGAATGGATGAAGATAGGTGTGTGAGAAAGTGCCAATCCCTAGCAGTTGAGGGAACCCGTGGAAGAGGTAGACCCAGGAAAACCTGGGACGAGGTGGTGAAGCACGACCTCTGAACTTTAGGCCTCACTGAGGAAATGACCAGCGACCGAGACCTTTGGAAATATGCTGTACATGAGAAGACCAGGCAGGACAAGTGAGCCCAGCCCACTTATGCATGCCTTTCCTCCCTTGGACACAAAGACCTGTTGAGGCAAGCGAAGTCAATATAGAACCTCATCCGACGACAGGCACCCATGCCAACCCCCTTTGCTTGCGAAGACATGTTGGGGAAATCGAAATCGAATTGAACCAGCCAGGATCCCTGGTCTGGTGGTACGTAAAAAGCACTATCTGACTCGTGGCCGATGCCAGCGCCACCTCGACTGGCTTCCGTGCCAGTGGCACGTAAAATACACCAATCCGACCGTGGCCGTTGCCAGCCTCGCCTGGCACACGTAAAAAGCACCCACTACACTCACGGAGTGGTTGGCGTTAGGAAGGGCATCCAGCTGTAGAAACATTGCCAGATAAGACTGGAGCCTGGTGCAGCCTTCTGGCTTCCCAGATCCCCGGTCGAACCGTCCAACCCATGCTAGCATGGATAACGGACGTTAAACGATGATGATGATGATAGACAGACAGACAGATAGATATATATATCTTTTACTTGTTTCAGTCATTGGACTGCTACCATGCTGGGCCACTGCCTCGAAGAATTTTTAGTCGAATGAATTGAGTCCAATACTTTATTATTTTAAACCTTGCACTTACTCTATTGATCTTTTTTGCCTAACTGCTAAGTTATGGGGATGTAAGCACACCAGCACCAGTAGTCAAACAGTGGTGGACGACAAACACAGACACACACACATACATATGTGACAGGCTTCTTTCAGTGTTTCCATCTACCAAATCCACTTGCAAGGCTTGAGCTGGCTTGAGGCTATAATAGAAGACAATTGCCCAAGATGTCATACAGTGGGACTGAACCTGAAACCATGTGGTTCGGAAGCAAACTTGTTATCACACAGCCATACATGCACCGATATATATATATGTGTGACCTCGTGAAGACTACCTGCAATTTTCTTTTTCCCTCTGTCCTCCTGCCTCGGGATCTTTCTTTCTCCTATGTTTCCGACGAAGAGCTCCGCTCGAAACGTCATACCCTCCTTCTTTCCTGAGCGTCCAATAATACTTTATTTGTTCCACATCCTCGCGTTGTTGTCTTTTTGTTCTTGTTTGGATTAACTTTATATATAATATATATATATATATAATATATATATATATATATATACACATATATATGTGTGTGTGTGTGAAAGGTGCATGACTCAGTGGTTAGAGCATCAGGTTCACAATCAAGAGGTAGTGAGTTCGATTCCCAGATCAGACCGTGTATTGTGTTCTTGAGCAAGACACTTTATTTCATGTTGCGCCAATTCACTCACCTGTAGAAATGAGTTGCAACATCACTGGTTTCAAGCTGTATCGGCCCCTTTGCCTTTCCCTTGGATAACATCAGTGGCATGGAGAGGGGAGGTTTGTATGCATGGAGGACTGCTGGTCTTTCATAAACAACTTTGAGCAGACTTGTGCCTTGGAGGGGAACTTTCTAGGTGACTGTTTCCCGTGCTGGTGGCACATAAAAAGCACTATCCAAACGTAATCGATACCAGGGCCACCTCACTGGCTCCTGTGCTGGTGGCACATAAAAAGCACCCACTTACACTTTCAGAGTGTTGGCATTAGGAAGGGCATCCAGCTGTAGAAACATTGCCAGATGAGATTGGAGCCTGGTGCAGCCGCTGGCTTTCCAGGCCTCAGTCAAACCATCCAGCCCATGCCAGCACGGAAAATGGACATTAAACAATGATGATGATGATGATGATATATAAGTAATCTTTTGTTATTTGAATCACTGACTGAATTGATGCCAGAGACTATTGTCAGTCCATATATGGTCACACAATGACACTGGTATCAGAGAAAAATTTGAAACATTTCATTTGTGCAACAAGGAAAAAAAAAAATCACATGGTATTTTTTCTAACTCTTTACATCTAAATCCTACCAACATCACCTTTGCTTTACATCACACAAGGGTCAATAAAATAAAGTACTAGTCAAGTACTGGGGATCAGTAGTAGTGGCTAAATTTCTCCCCTAAAAATTGCTTGGCCTTGTACCTACCTAATTCAGAAGCAATTATCAAGCTGTTTCCCAAATGAGGCAGAGGGGGGCGCAAAAACTAATTTCCATGGTAAAATAATTCATTTTCAACAGATTTTTGAATGGAAGTAGATGGAAGAAACAGCAGATCATTGAATAAAATGAGTAGTTTCATTCTTTTCTGAGTTCAAATCCTTTCGGAGTTGACTCTTCCTAAACTATGTATTGGGTTGGCAACCAAGTACCCACTGTTTTGTAAATATTGGAATTTATTGCATTTTTAAATTTTGGAATCTGTTTTTTTCGAGAATTCTATTTTGGAATCATTTTAGAATCTATTTTGTTTTTTTGTTTTTTTTGCTTGTTAATTTTTGTTTATTTTCAGATCATTAAAATGGAATGTCAAGTTAAGAAAAACGAACATTTTCGACACCTCCTTCTTTTTGCTTTTAATCAAGGTTCAAAGGCTGCAAAAGCTGCTCGCAACATTTGTGCTGTGTATGGAGAGGGTGCCATAGCTGAAAGAACCACTCATGATTGGTATGCCAAGTTCAAAAATGGAAATTTTGACCTCAAAGACGCACCTCGTTCTGGTCGTCCAGTTGATTTCAATGCAGAGCGATTAAACCAACTTTTACATGAAAATTCTCGTCAAACAACAAGGGAACTGGCAGAGAAAATGGACTGCTCCCACACTGTTATAGAGAGCATCTTCACTCGATGGGAAAGGTTCAGAAGTATGGAGCATGGGTTCTGTATGCTTTAAGTGACAACAACAAAAATCAATGAGCCACAATCTCCGCTGGTTTGCTTGCTCGTCACCGCTCAATTCATGGACACAAGCAACAATTTCTTTACCGAATCATTACTGCCGACGAAAAATGGTGCCTGTACATCAATATGAAGCAGCGTAAGGAATGGCTTAGCCCGGTAAACAAGCGACACCGTGTGTGAAACAAGATCTTCATCTGCGAAAAACAATCTTGTGCATATGGTGGAACTGGGAAGGGATTATCCATTATGAATTGCCTGAACGGAACCAAACAGTCAACGTGGAACTCTATGAACGACTCAACACAGCTATTCAAGAGAAAAGACATCATCAGCAGCATAGAGTTCTTCAGCTGCATGACAACACCCGCCCTCATATCGCCAATATGACCAAGGAAGCCATTCAAACGCATGGCTGGGAAGTGCTGCCACACCCGCCGTACTCTCCTGATTTGGCACCAATGGATTTCCACCTCTTTCGATCTCTTTCAAATGCTATGTGCAGAGTTTCGTTCAATACTGATGCACAGTTGAGAGCTTGGTTGGATCAATTTTTTGAGTCGAAATCGGGTGGTTTCTACCAACAAGGTATTGAAAATCTTGTTGAACATTGGGAAGAAGTAGTAAACAACAAGGGTGAATACATTATTGATTAATTAGTGCCACGTAAAAAGCACCCAATCCTCTCTACGGGTAGGTTGGTGTTAGGAAGGGCACTCAACCATAAAAACCATGTCAAAACAGACACAGTTGTCTGGGGTAGTCTTCTACCTGGCTGGCTCCTGTCAAACTGTCCAATCCATGCCAGCATTAAACAACAAGGACGATGATATGTATAAGTATATGCAATTCAAATAGAAAAGGGACAGCAGCTATGGTTTTTGCAGATCCTCTTTTACTTCTTAGATTGATACATACAGTATCAGTGCCGACTTGTTCCCTGATACCTGTAGGAAAGACATGAACATAGACTGAGATGTAACTTGATGTCAGCATGAAAGTAAGAGCAGTGCCTGTAGTGTGTATAGGATCTCATTGAAGGAAACCAGAACTGGCAAGCTTAATGAGATTGATAGATATATCAATCCGTATGTACGTGTATCCATATCAAGGTGTTCACATAATGCCCAACAGAACTATACCTTCTTAATATGCTTCTCAAATACATTACTTAATTTTCTTTGTCCATGTGTGTGAATTATAAACTATTATTTATGAAATCAGTTTTAAAACCAGTTAGAAAGAATGCAGTATTTTTAACTGATTTAACTGTATTTTTAAAATAATGTAGGCGCAGACATGGCTGTGTGGTAAGAAGCTTGCTTCACAACCACATGGTTCTGGGTTCAGTTCCACTGCATCACACTTTGAGCAAGTGTCTTCTACTATAGACTTGGGCCAACCTAAGCCTTGTGAGTGGATTTGGTAGATAGAAACTGAAAGAAGCCCGTCATATATATATGTATATATTTATGTGTGTCTTTTGTGTCTGTCCTTGCATCATCGCTTGACAATTAAAGGTAGTGTGTTTACATCCCTGTAACTTAGCAGTTCAACAAAAGAGACCGATAGAATAAGTACTAGGTTTACAAAGAATAAGTCCTGGGATCAATTTGTTCAACTAAAACCCTTCAAGGTGGTACTCTTGCATGGTCACGGTCAAATGACTGAAACAAGTAAAGAATTAATGAATAACAACAGATCACTTTAAAAATCCAGAGTAGGAAGGGCAATTATAGACCCAAACCAGGCCATAGAGGGAAACATAATGAGGTGGAGGTGCCGTAAAAATTAATATACAATATCCACCCCTTAAGCATATAATATCTTATGTGTGTACCATATATGTGTATCTGTGCATAAACATATAAAACAGCTGGTAATATGAAGTTGGTCCTTTCTAGGCAGAGTTAAAACACACCCTTCAAAGTCAGGGTCCATTATATAAATAAAAAAGGGGGTGGACATGTTTAAAATACCTTACACCTTATTGCATATAGTTTTGGGCCACCATGTTCACAGAGGGATCAACTTTGTTTGATTTTATAAAGTCCTTAAAATCTGTACCAGTGATAGAAGTCAAAAATAAGTGTATCTAACAGGCCCAAGGCCTCACATTTAAGGGAGCAGTTACAGACGAGTATACCCATTCTTAATACATGACTGGTACTTATTTTATCAGGCCCTATAGGGATGAAAAGTTAACTATGATGGGATTTGAACTTAGAATGTAAAGGAATATGAGTGAATACCACAAGGCGTTTCCACAGCTGCTCTGCCAATTCTGACAGTCCACCACCCTGTTAATATTTCCTTTATTGTTCCCTTCTTGGGACACAAAACTCTACTTGTGAAGACCTGTTGAGGCAAGTGAGGATCAGAATCGAAATCGATCAATGGAAATTGCAGATGTGTTACCAGTGCCGGTGGCATGTAAGAGAACCATCCGTTCGTGACCATTGCCAGCGCCACCCCGACTGGCCTCGTGCCGGTGGCATGTAAAAAGCACCATCCGTTCGTGACCGTTGCCAGCCTCGCCTGGCCCCTGT
This sequence comes from Octopus sinensis, assembly GCF_006345805.1. Classification (NCBI taxonomy): domain Eukaryota; kingdom Metazoa; phylum Mollusca; class Cephalopoda; order Octopoda; family Octopodidae; genus Octopus; species Octopus sinensis. The sequence continues at coordinate 17,952,555 of NC_043021.1, read as the reverse complement.
GCCGGTGGCACATAAAAAGCACCATCCGTTTGTGGCCGTTTGCCAGCTCTGTCTGGCACCTGTGCAGGTGGCACGTAAAAAGCACCCACTACACTCATGGAGTGGTTGGCGTTAGGAAGGGCATCCAGCCGTAGAAACACTGCCAGATCTGACTAGGCCTGATGAAGCCTCCCGGCTTCACAGACCCAAGTTGAACCGTCCAACCCATGCTAGCATGGAAAACGGACGCTAAACGATGATGATGATGATGACAAGGATGATAGATGAAGAGCAACATTACAAAGACTAGTTACAAAAAGGAAAGCCCATATATATATAGGCAGAATGAAGAGAAAATATGATATATACAATATGCAAATATATGTGCTGGAGTCCTAAAAGCAGAACAAACTACCCGGAGGGGAGGGGGGCAATCAAAAAACCCTGCAGATCCACAATTACCCTGACTACCAAGGGCAAGTCCTATACCCTAGCTGTCATACGTTGGTCCAATAGACACATGCTGAGAGTAGGCTCATTCATTTAGGCCTTCTTTACTCACTTTTCAACAAATTTACTGAAGGGTACCCACCTGCATCTTGACCCTCACTTTTCACCTCTACAGGTGCAACTTAAGAAGAAGTCGATAAGTGTTTAATCCACAAAGAAATTGTGTCTCCAGTCCTTTCATTGTGCACACTACACAACTTCTTACCAAAGTAACCAAGCAGGGGAAAACTGCCTACCCTTCCTAACCAAATGAAGATGGTAGGGGTGTCTTCATGACGGACTTGGTTAATAGCCGGATCCATGATATATGCAACAACAGCTGTTCGGCAAAACTCCACAAATCAATTATTATTATTATCATTATTATTTCTTAATAATAATAACAAATATTTGAAGAGAGTTACCAACAGTGAATAAAAAAAACTTGGAAGAAAAAAAAAGAATAAGATATTACGTTGGTAGTTTTCATTATCTTTGGTAGAGCAAACATACCTATGACACAAAGCATTCCCATCATGACCATCCCATATTTTTTTCAGCATAACATACTTAAATTTGTGTCCCATTTTTTTTTTTTTTGAGACGATAGGGTGTGATTTAAGTGAAATTTAGCTACTGTTTCTAGGAAGTCGAGCAACGGTGCAGAGACTACTTTTGTTGGTTCACCTTTCGTGACTATTTCAAAAGAAAGACACCGGTCTATGTTTCAGTTTCGAAAATAATTAAGAATTTTCAGGAATTTAATGAAAATTACTTTTTCGTTATGAATTAACAAAGAGCCTCTTTACATAAATATTTATGTCGGAGGGTTTTTAATTTAAATTATGAACACTTTAGAGAAAAAAATGGACCCAGTTTTGTGTCTTTGGGAATAGGGGTTGTCTCGGATGGGTTTGGTAATAGAATCACTTGGAGAGAAAGAATTGTGGTAATTTCTAGAATGTGAACATCAATTAAAAATGGGGATTTGTAAATAAAGATATTTCTTTGTAATTGGAACTCCTATTAATAAAAAAATAACATAAAAAAGAAACAGAGATATGTTGTGTCAGGAGAAAACACTTGAAATTGAATAAGATAAGAAATGATGGGCGATGACGTTTCGTTTACATGGCCCTTCATTGTTAATGAGTTTAATTAGTTTGATAGGTAGGTAATTGGTTAAGGAAAAGGACATATTTGAGAAAACTAATGATGCTTTATATCGTCTTAAATAACAAAAAAAAACATGGTAAAATAAGATAAGTTTCTATGTTGTTTATTGTTTAGCCTCGAGTCAGCCCTGGACAAACGAACATGACTAAAGGCGTACTAGATGTGACCATCCCGTCTTCTAGTATATCGAGCATTATGTTGTCTAATGCATTCTTTATTTATGACAGTAAGATATTTTGACTGTTATATCCAGCATTTTGGATGAACCACGAAGAAGCCTCCCTGGTTAGCTAGCCTCGTAGTCTTATGAGGCGAGGTGCATTTCTGAAGTTCCGAGGTAGGGCCCCTCTCTCTTATCTAATTAAATAAATTACAGGTTTGTCAAAAGTTAAGGGGGAAATATTAGACTGTGAGGAAATTCGTTATAGCCTGTGTCGAAAAGAAATAGAAAAAACATTTAATGAAATTATTAAAATAATAAGACGGGTTTGTGGAGATAGGTTTCACGTTTGGGACACGGTTCTTCTTTAGAGGTTAGCAGGTAGGTTTGTTTGGAATTGGTTAAAATAAAACACTAGAGTCCGAGAGAAACTAAGAATTATAGGTTTCGGCTGAAAATTAATTGACAGAATTTGCAAAATGAGCTGAGTTTATAGAGGCGGGTTTTGAGGTTTTGAGCTGAGGCCCTACTTGGAAACTTCCCATTCTTCCAGTTCTTTTCCGAAGGAAGGAGGAAGCCCTCACCGTCTCCAAATGCAAAAACTCACCCCTCTTTCACGACACACCGACTTTAAATCTTCGTATTTAGTGAATTTTATTTAAAAAACAACGGCAGAAGCATCGCATTATCTAACATCCATTTGCAATAAACAGAAAGCTGTGATGTTGTTGGGTGTAGAATAATAAATAACAAATAACATCAACAACGAATAACAAACGAATAAAGAAGTGTTGAGTGAGAAGGACTGACCTGGTGAGTATCCAGAGGGTGAGGAGGATGATAACAATACCGGACATCCATAGAAATACCGGCATGTTTGCCACTTTTCAAACCATCCAGCTTGTTTTGTTAAGTCTCAGCCGCTTCACGATAACTTCGCCTTTACGGCTAAGGTTCAACTGCCGTCAATGAATTCATTCAATGTCGTTAGAAAGTCAGATGATAATTTTTTTCGGCTTTCATTTCTTCCAAAAATTCGTTGTACAGAATTAAATAGCAAAAATCTACGCATATAAGTGACTGTTCGGTTTTAAAGGCTCGTGTGGTGTTTTGCTTTTTTACTATTTTCTGCTTTAAACGACTGTTTGAAGCAGAAGTGTGAACACTAGCAGTTACGACATCACCAGTTAAACTGCTTTCTGCTACTTGTGTCGTCTGCCTGAACAGCTGTAACGGGTTTATTATGGAAGACGAAGCTTTTAAACTTATGGAAGAAAGAATAAAAAGAAATACAAATAACAACATAAATAGATACACTCGATAAATCTATAATACTTTCAAGCAAAGTTGTTGGAATTTATCGACATTTACGCACTTGTCATTTGTAATTGTCTCTCCTCTTCCTGTCGTCTGCCATTCGATAGAGCGAGACTCGCCAACAAATAATTAGACATAATGAAGTTTTATCATTTTAATATAAATATTTTCTGATAGACTTTTAGATTTGGTACAAACAGTTTTGGTGTATATTTCCAATGGAAACAGATATGAGTATTATCAAAATTTACTGTGAAACATTAATACAAATAGCAAAGTTCGCAGATTTGTATAAGTTATGTAGTGGTGAGGGGGGAGTCGTAACTTCGCGCTTCGAACATGGACCTTCTTAGGAGAGGAAATACAGGGGCTGCCTAGTTGTTGTTTTTGGGGATTCATCCCCCGCTACTAAGAATCCTATCCGAAACACTAGAACTAATGCCCACCCCCACCCCTCGCATACAAAATTATTCAAATCTGAAAATTGGATAATTCATAATAACGATTTACATTAAATATTTGATAGGATTGAAATTTATATTTCTACTACTTTGTAGACTGAAACTTATAGTTCTCCTTCTTTCTAATTTTCGTCCTAGTTTCTTCAGATTCTGGGTTTTTTTTGTTTTTTTTAATATCTACTTAGCAGCAATAAGAATTCCTAACATTTTTAAAGTAATTCTCAGGAGATACGAAATTACTTCCTTCAATGTAATTGTTGGTAATATATGGCTGCATGTAACATCAAAGAAATAAATTTCTGTTTGTTATTCTTTTGTTTGTTCTTTTCCACACTTAGATCAATGTACTCTCGGAATTTTTGTGTGTTGAAGTCGCTTCCCCGTTGTTCTGTGCACAATGTCATATAAATCTGATCGTGCCAACTGTCAGAATTATGCATAATATTTTTGTTCAATAAGCAGGCAGGCAGTCTGGTGGGTTTAAGAGAGGAGAATTATAAATTCTAGACAGTTGCCACTTTCCAGACTAGAAAGTAGAGTGGTGTTAATGAAGAATCGGAACTAGGTTCGCAAACTTAGGTCTTTGAGAACATTTCTCTTTTACAGAGATTACTACGGCGATTTTTTTTAAATAAAAAATTATTTATGTTCTATATGCATAAAGGTAAGAGTATAGGATCGCTTTCACTACATTTACGGGTAACTCCTCAAACCAGGAAGATAAAAGTAAGCTTTACCACAGCGTTCTACCGATTCCGTCAAATTGATATTCTTGGAAATTATAAGATCCCTAGAAGAATGAAAGATAGAGATGACTCTTGCGCTTTATATGTAAAATCATCCGTGATTGTGTCGTCCATTCTATGTGTGTCCTTATGGATAATAAAAAATCAAGGTTTGGTAGCCTTCAACTAACACTATCTCCTCCGAGACCCTGCGGCACAAGTTGACCAAAATTGAGAGTATGATAGAAGAAGGCTTGCTCTTCAAATTGGACCATGTTAACACCAAATTGGACCATGTTAACACCAAAAATTATTTACATCAAAAAGGTGCTTTTTTTTCTATGAAAATCCCAATTTTTTACGATTTTTTTACTGCTGTGTCGCCATTTTTCGGTGTATTTCAACCAGAAAAATGTTCACGTAAAGAGAATAACAAGCTACATAATGCTAAATTTTTACTTTTCAAAAATTCCAATTCTAAGGGGTCGGAACAAACCCGAACAACGCCGGGCGATACTGCTAGTGATGGAATAAAACTATTGGAGCAATTACTCATGGTTTGCTTTCTCAGAAACAATCAAGATCAATTTTTCGAAATATCGGAATCCTAACAACTTTCTGAAAAGGAGTTTATGCACACCGTTGACCCTATTGTTACTCAGATGTAATTGATACATATACTAAGAGGACAAAATACTGCTGAAAAATTCATATCTATTTATTTATTGCTTTCACGGATCCTCACTTAATTTCCACACTGGTGAAATAGATGTGGCTGAACTTCTTGAACGACTGCAAGTTGACGGCTACCAAGAAACACGGACAGAAAGAGAATTCTAGAGGGAAGTGAGGGACTTGAAGTGATTAGCGCAAGGCCCGGAAGAGCGGACACAATGTAGTTGATGAGAAGATTGCAAGTCAGAAGAATCGAAATGAACGTAGAAACTAGATCAACCCATGTGTGTGGAATAGAAGTTATTGTAATAGTGTATGAAGGGTAGAGTGATGAAACAGCACGTTTGTGGGCAAGAGGTCCATCAAAATCAGTGAACTGAAATTTTGACGATCTTTCGAAATTTGTACGTATAATATGGTGGACGCAGAATGAAATCAAGCAGTTCGATTACTGCCGTTAATCGTCAACAATCGATATTAAAGGTAGTGATCATAAAAATGCAGCTGATTTTATTTTATTTTAGTAATTTTCTATTTTAAAATGATTAAATGGGGCTTTTTCGCGGCAAAGGATAACAGGGGGAAAATACGAAATCAACTTTCCCACACAACACACATATTATTATAATAATAATAATAATAATAATAATAATAATAATAATAATAATAATAATAATAATAAGGAAATTATTGTATACAGTGCTCAGGTGCACCACAACATACTGCATATAAGTATGCACACATACGATGACAATTAGTTTCTTTCCACTTTCTCTCAATGCAGTTTTTTTCTTTGCTATATTAAATGTACAAAGTTCGAATTTTTTATGAGGTCTAAGATACTTGTATGTATAGTAATAGCACTGTCCTAGATGTGGGCGTAGAATTGCGGGTTTCACGAAGAAATAACACGGAACAGATTCCTCATTGCTTTCTCAAGGGCAAGGAACGATTTGAAAGCTATGCTTGCAACCTTAAGAAACCAATTTCCATGTTACAACATTTCTATTGCGCCGACAGGAACATGGAATCAGGGGAAACAACTCCAGTGTTAGTTGCCCCGTTGTGTAGCTCTCCACAGCAGAGAAAAAGGTATAAACCGTGCTTGGACCTGACAGTGGTCGAGATAAAGAGTAATAAAGGTTCTCGTAAAAGCTTCAGTATGTACCTCTTACATTTAAACCCATTCAAAGAGACATGTCCATGGCACCAGCGAATTATATGTACAGAATCAAATACATGGTGACGTTGTCAGTATTATTTAAAAGAAATACTACTTCGATATCTCACATTTATTCACTTGAAGAATCGGCCAAACATGATCGTATCTTCTCAATGAACCGTGAATTTTTCGGTTTGAACAATCTCTTCCGATTTCATTTACATTTTCTACACAGATGTAGGTTTTAACGTCTACTGCAAAAATTTCTGAAAATTAAATAGTAAAATGTTAGAAACCTTTACAAATTGAAGGGTTTTTGTTGTTGTTTTTTTTTTGTAATTTTAGGTAATCAGATCAATCCATTGTCAGCACCGTGCATGCCATCACACTCTTTTCAAACCAGAATGATCCGTGAGTCAGAATATCTCTTGGGAGATTGCGTACTATATTGAATTCAGTAATCATCATTTAATGTCCACTTTCCCATGTTTACATGGGTCAGACGAAATTTGTTGGGGTAGATAACTGTTTGCCCTCCCTGTTGACAATCGTCATCTGTTAACAAGAAAGATAATATTTCCACAATAACAGATTGTTTTTTCACAAATGACTGAAAATGTACATCACTTGTACAATGGTAATGCTCTTTTACGACCACCACCTGATCTCAAAATAAGGGCACACATAAACACACACATATCTACCAAATACACTCAAAAGGCTTGGCTTTGGTTGGCCTGAGCTATAGTAGAAGACACTTGGGATCTTTTCCTTTTGAACGGCATATGTCAACACAATTTCTAGTTAACTAAACACATGTTTTATTTTGACACATTCTACCAGTATACGAAGTTTTAAAGTGTTTAGTTAACTAGAAATTGTGTGCCGTTCAAAAGGAAAAGATCCGACACTTGTCCAAGGTGCTGTTGTCCCACTGCTATGCAATGCAACTGAACCTGAGATCACATGATTGGAAGCCAACTTCTTAACCACTCAGCAACACTTGTGCACATAATGGTAAAAGGAATTGAAACTTATTTCATCCTGACAAAGATTCTCCTACATTCAAAGCTATTTGAGTTGAATTCCGCATTGCAAGGCTCATTACAACAAAATGAATTGATCACAGTCTTCTGGATTGGACTATTGAGTGACTAAGTGGCTTAATTATGACCAAAGAGCAGCAGTAGCAATGCCAGACACAAGCGACCAATTCTTCAACTGCTTATCAGATTCTCTTTCAACTTAAACATTAGCAAATAATAGTTATGTCCTAGAAATTCTGACCATAGTTCTTCCTTCCCCAAAACAAGCAACTAATGACAGAAAGATTTTAGCTAATGTTGGTTGATCAAGGTTATTCCAGAGGATGTTAGGACAATACTTCATTAGAGTAATTGACGTGATGTTTCAAGGAAGCCATTTTAAATTAATTATTTGACAGCACTGATAATTTGTTTGTTTGTTTGTTTATATGTTTATTTATTTACTGAATAAATTGCTGAAAAGAACTAATCATTCTTTCCTGAAATTTCTATTCACACAAATTATTGGCTATAGTGATGAGGAATTCCAAAGGAATGAGTTATTAAAACCAACTGCAATTTTTTGGAATGGTTGTAGAATCTCTGTCCACTTGTTTCCAGCGACTGTGACAGGACTGAAACTGGAATGATAAGATCATAGTCTTCCTTCTATATAAATGAATAGTTTAAATCAGTGATTTTCAACCAGGGCCCACATGACCCTTAAGGGTCCAACTAAGATTTTTTTTAAAATTTCATCATCATCATCGTCATCGTTTAATGTTCATTTTCCATACTAGCATGGGTTGGACGGTTTGACTGGGGTCTGGGAAGCCAGGAGGCTGTACCAGGCTCCAGTCTGATCTGGCAGTGTTTCTACAGCTGGATGCCCTTTCTAACGCCAACCACTCCATGAGTGTAGTGGGTGCTTTTTATGTGCCACCGGCACAGGTGCCAGGGGAGGCTGGCAATGGCCACAATCGGTTGGTGCCTTTTACATGCCACCAGCACAAGCAATAAATGCTTATAATTCTACAATGCACAAAATATTCTAAGAATTTTATTTATACAAAAATAAGTGCTGGGGTTAATTCATTTGACTAAAAATTCAAAACAGTGCCACAGCATGGCCACAGTCAAGTGACTGAAACAAGTGAAAGAGATAAGATGAAAGATTTCTTAATCATCATCATCATTGTTGTCGTTTAACATCTGCTTTCCATGCCGGCATGGGTTGGACGGTTTGACTGAGGTCTGGCAAGCCAGAAAGCTGCACCAGGCTCTAATCTGATCTGGTAAAGTTTCTACAGCTGGATGCCCTTCCTAACACAAGCCACTCCAAGAGTGTTGTGGGTACTTTTTACATGCCACCAGCACGAGAGCCAGTTAGGCGAAAAAATATAATGAGATTTTTTTAAAGGTCCATAAGTGAAAACTCATTCCAAAACCTTAATTTAAATCCTCACAAAATAAACCATATTAAAAAAAAGTAGATTGACATAATTCTTTATATAGATACTTCTCTGTCACACACCTCTGGTTTTTATCTGCTATAGCCACTTGTGAATGAGTTTTTCATTAGCTTCCTTTTCACTGGACACTATTGTATAACTATACTCAAATAATTGTAACCAACACAAGATTTTTATCAGCTGTTTTAAAATACTTTCCTGTCTTTTTACTTTCAATTTGTATAAATTGTAAATATTTGGCAATATAAATATTCTTTTCTACTCTAGGCACAAGGCCCGAAAATTTTTGTGGAGTGGGGGCCAGTCGATTAGATCGACCCCAGAACACAACTGGTACTTAATTTATCAACCCCGAAAGGATGAAAGGCAAAGTCGACCTCGGTGGAATTTGAACTCAGAACATAAAGACAGACAAAATCCCTATTTCTTTATTACCCACAAGGGGCTAAACATACAGGGGACAAACAAGGACAGACAAACGGATTAAGTCGATTACATCGACACCAGTGCATAACTGGTACTTAATTTATCAACCCCGAAAGGATGAAAGGCAAAGTCAACCTCGGTGGAATTTGAACTCAGAACATAAAGACAAACAAAATACCTATTTCTTTATTACCCACAAGGGGCTAGACATAGCAGGGACAAACAAGGACAGACATAGGTATTAAATCGATTACATCGACACCAGTGCATAACTGGTACTTAATTTATCGACCCCGAAAGGATGAAAGGCAAAGTCAACCTCAGTGGAATTTGAACTCAGAACATAAAGACAGACAAAATACCACTAAGCATTTCACCCGGCATGGTAACGTTTCTGCCAGCTCGCCGCCTTCTTGTCAATATAAATATTGTCTGATTAATTATTAATGACAGAAGTGGTATTGACACTGGAAGGCAACCTTTATATCCAACTTAATGTGGATGTCGTGTTAGAACACCAAATATTGCATTTTAAGCTTTCAGAGATCCTTTTAAATAGGTGCATGGGGCATAAAAGCACAGACATAAATCATAGCAGAGAAGAATCATGTGTTTTGGGTGCCAGAACTCCCACATCAAGTGATTTCAGTCTGCAGGAACTGTTGCTAATAATTAATTATTAATGTTGAGTGGCTGTGTGGTAAGTAGCTTGCTTACCAACCACATAGTTCCGGGTTCATTCCCACTGCATGGCATCTTGGGCAAGTGTCTTCTGCTATAGCCCCGGGCCAACCAATGTCTTGTGAGTGGATTTGGTAGATGGAAACTGAAAGAAGCCTGTCATATATATGTATATATATATATGTGTGTGTGTGTTTGATGTCTGTGTTTATCCCCCTAGCATTGCTTGACAACCGATCGATGCTGGTGTGTTTACGTTCCCGTCACTTAGCGGTTTGGCAAAAGAGACCGATAGAATAAGCACTGGGCTTACAAAGAATAAGTCCCGGGGTCGATTTGATCGACTAAAGGCGGTGCTCCAGCATGGCCGCAGTCAAATGACTGAAACAAGTAAAAGAGTTGTTCAATATTTCGTCACCACAAATAGCATGCATTCTAGAACCCTTCCTTGTTCACCATCACCCTTGTAACGTCCTGCTTTCATACCTCAAGATTCTGCACTGGACACGCATATAACAGCACTTGAATATGGAGTACAGTGAGTTGAAGAACATTTGATTAGTTACAGTTATTCAAGCAATTATCTTTTATCTTGACTACCTTGAAGAGTTTTTAATCAAAAGATTTAACCCCATCACTTTTTTTTTAAGAGCCTGGTATTTATTCTATTTGTCTCTTTTGCCAAATTGCTAAATGATCGGGATGTAAACAAACCAACACTGGCTGTCAAGCAGCAGTGGAGAACAAACACAAACACACTCAGGCACACACACAATTATATATGGAGGACTTCTTTCAGTTTCCATCTACCAAATCCACTCACTAGCTTTGGTCCCCACCCAGGCTATAGTAGAAGATGCCATGCAATGGGACTGAACCCAGAACCATGTGGTTGGGAAGCAAACTTCTTACCACACCTGCACCTATCTGCTCTTGAATGTTTAAAATTTAAAATCAACCAAGAGAGATAAATTTACTAAAATCTGTTGTTCAAAATTTCAGATCAATATAGACGACGCAGATTAGCAATTCAGTCTTATTAGACAGAGATTATATATGTGTATTATTCTTAGCCTCACCAGTTGAATAGAATAAGCCAAAATCATTACATTTACCAGTTGACTTTAAAGACAAGACCCACTCTGGTTTGTATTTCTATATTTCTAAAAGAATTTCAATCGCCTGCTTTCATTATAGTTAACTCCCTTGGTTGTTGTTTTAAACAGTCATGGTTGGAGTTTTTGTCAAATATTTGTTTAGATAATTCAAATTGATGGAACTTATAATTATTACATGTGTCAGACCTTGCCATATTAGTATTAAAAATAGCAGCAACTAACCGGATACATTTGGTTCATCAAGCAGTCTTGACTGCAACACAGGAAATTCATGTTGTGTTAAAAAGGATGTAAGTTCACCAAGAACAGAACACTCCTCTATGCAGACACCATACACAATATACATATGTCGTTTATACTTGGAGAAATCCAGCTGTAGCAAAACATCCTGAGTTGAAAGTTGAGGCAGGTTGACGTCACACTAAACGTTTTGAGCCGTACATGGCTACTTGAAATGGCTTTTTGAACCACCACCAACACCAACACCACCACCATTTCGTCTTCCTTCAAAATATAGCAAAATATACAATTGGTCTCAATTCAAGGAATACTTCTCCCTAGAACCATGTGAAAGTAAACTAACTTGATCATGGACATTGTGCTGATGGAACTTTTCTGTGGATTCAATGAATCTCTCTCTCTCTCTCTCTCACACACACACACTCTCTCTCTCTCTCTCTCTCTCTCTCTCTCTAGGTACATAAATATACAGGGTGTCCCCAAAAAATGTGTACACACCTTAAATAATTGTAAATTTGTTATTCTTTGTAAGCCTAGTACTTATTCTATCGTTCTCTTTTGCCGAACCACTATGTGTATACATTTTTTTGGGACACCCTGTATATATATATTTTCAGTTTCTCATACTTCAATATGAAAAAATCCACAGCTTTCCGTCTCAGTAAACCATTATTGTCTCTGAAAGTTGTCTTTTTATAAGATTTGTTGATGGCATGATTGAACTGGTAGAAAGATGAACTGATTGAATTGACCTGGCACCCTGATAGGGTTTCCACCAATTCATCATCATCATCATCGTCGTTTAACGTCCGTTCTCCATGCTAGCATGGGTTGGACGGTTCGACCGGGGTTCTGGGAAGCCAGAAGGCTGCACCAGGCTCCAGTCGAATTTGGCAATGTTTCTACAGCTGGATGCCCTTCCTAACGCCAACCACTCCAATTATGGAATGGAAATCAGTGCTGACAAAAATACAAAAAAAAATCATGTCAAATACCACTGGGGTCGTCTCATCAGATATTGGTGTTCAGTGACAGGAACTTATGACAGTGCAGCAGTTCAAATAGCTGGGGACAATTATTAATGTCTTATCTTGTAAGTTACTTGGTCCCCTCACTAGTGCTGGGGCCATGTGAAAAGCACCCAGTACACAGTGTAAAGTGGTTGGCACTAGGAAGGACATCCAACTGTAGAAACTGTGCCAAAGCAGACATTGGAGCATTGCACAGTTTTTTACGGCTTGTTGGCTCTTGTTGAAACATCCAAGTCTTGTTAGCATGGAAACTGGATGTTAAATGGTGATGATGATGATGATGAAAAATGGTGATGAAAGGGTCAAGGCCTGAAATCCTTGACAGGGTCCACTCATGCAATGGCTACACTTAAATTCAAAGCAATAAGGAGAGATAAAAAAAACATCACTATAAACAACAAAATCAGACTCCCTTGAGGTGGAATTTTCTATTTTCAGAAGGAGATGCAGAAATTGGAAATCTGATGCTACAGAAATAAAATTTCAGGTATTCCATACTTGGAGCCTCATCATGAATAACTGGGCTCTTGAAACCATTCAGTATCACACTGGGTTTCACGAAGATCTCAAACAGGAAAAACCTTGCAAAGACCATTCCTCAAGGAATTGTGGCAGGAGAATTAGACAGAGAAAAAATGGTCAGGCAACAAGGAACGGACAGTTTAATAGTAAGCGGAGACTTGAGTTTTGGCACACAGTTGTAACAGGTGGAGAAAAGTGGCACTCGATATGTTGCAACAGTGCCACTATAAGTCCATTTGTAGCAAGAAAGGCCAAGACAAGACAAGACACACGCTTCAGCATTTATTTACTCAAACACCAGATATGCATTGATATACAAACTTCAATAAATTTAACTGCATATACATACATATATATATATATATATATATATATATATATATATATAT